>NW_027115145.1:339489-353032 GCF_000696795.3 Halyomorpha halys
GATTTTGCCCATAATGGGCAGGAGCGAAATAGGACGGTAGGAAGATGGATATTCAGTGCTACTATTTAAAGCAGCAATTTGTATAAACACTCAAACCACATACAAGAAAATGCTGTTATTTAATAACTAACCTGTGACAGAACAGGTATTTCTATAATGTTTTTCCAATACTATGGAAAGATAACATAAATCATGTGCAGAACTAAAAATAAATTGCTTCCCTACCAATGCTGTTATTTAATTATACATTCAATATTAGGTATAGTTTGGATTTCGGACTCCACTATATTAATGTCATCGTGTGGTGGACGTTGTCCCGTCTTCTTTGGAGCGTGGAATGTACTGTGCGGGAGCCTTTTTCACTGTAGAACAGGCTTTTGATCGAGTCTGGTACCCGGTACAGCTTTAAAAACTCCATAAATTCCTACTTCCTACATACTTTCTTATCATCAATTTTTTTCTGGAATAGATTATTCCAAGTAAACCACAATAGTTCCTATTCATTCCTCTATTCTGAGTTCGCAAGAGTTCCTCAAGGATGTATCCTCGGGCCCATCCTCTACACCGTCTATACAGCTGAGATCCCAATCAATCCTAATACTATACCACGTATGTCCATGACACATATGTGCTCGCAGTTAATAATAACCCTTTAATTGTATCCCAAACTCCAATCCCATATCACACCCCTAAAAGAATGGTGTCGTAATTAGTGGAGATTATAATAAATCCCATCGAATCACCTTTACCCTTCGTCATAAACCTACCGACTGCCCTACACGATACTTTAATGATGTTGCTCCTTCTCCTGTCAAACAGGTCCACTACCTCGGATTGCAACTGGACAAACGACTAATCTAGAATACTTAAAAAAGATTGAAAAGACAGGAAACTGCACGTGAATTTGGACTTTGGAATTTGGACAAATGGAGTTGAGCTTTGGGGCTCCAATAAACCATCGAATTCTCACGTATTCAATCCTTGCAATCCAAAATCCCTCGAAAAATCGTCAATGCTCCTTACTTTGTCACAAATAAAATCATACATCAAGACCTTAATATTCATATGTAATCGATTTAGCACTATCCAGATATCATTACTTCCATTATAAACTCCCTAACCACCCAAACCCACTAGTTTCTAATCTTGCTTTCTCTTCCATTTCTGATCATCCTGCGAGGCGCCTGAAAAGATGATGGCCACGAGACCTTCTAATATAAGAACGTATTAGAGTGGAATCAATTGGTAATTTCTCTACACGCCATTATAAACTTAATTCAAATTTACTAGATGTATGTTATGTACAGTTGTAAATTTCAATAAAGATATTTTTTAAATAATATTAGGTACATAGCTCAAAGTTGAGCGAAGATTTATCAAGGAATTAATTCTTGATTCCTTACATTTTTTTTTTTGCGGTGGTATCGTTTTGTATCAATCGCACATTGCCTCCCTACCCCTGAAAATTGCTCACTTATGTTTTTTGAAGTCTTTAATACGATTTAAGTTTTTCTTGTTGGACCTTTTTCTGCTCTCTATTCGACTGAACTATTCAATTACCTAAATAACTACATAATTTTCTCAAAACTTTGACTATTGCATTGAAAAAAAAAATATCATCGAAATCAAAATTACGGGGATATTTGCTTTTAAATAAATTTCTTGAATTTAATATACACTTAATTTTATAATTTATCTGAACAAGTTTTGAAGTTATTAGCAAATTTAGAATAAACAATTATTATTTTTTTTTTTGTTGTACTTCTTTATAAGTTGAAGCGATAAGTTTAAAAACCGTAATCGTAATATAAGTGAGCAAATTTTCAAATTTTGAATTTTCAAATATTCAAATTTACCAACGATATCCCATCCTGGTCCTCATTAGACTGCCATGGACAAAGAATATTATAGAACATAAAATGTAGTAAATTTACTGTTGCTTAGTTCAGTGTAGGCTGTTGTCAGTAAAATAATGGATAGAATTATAAAATTAATAATTAAGCACAGCAATAATAATTAAATAAAAAAGTCATTATAGTTCATGAGAAGCAAATCATCATAAAACAAGTTTCTAGCACCATAAACATTAACAGAATACAAATATAATTGCACAGTCTCACGCTTTCGACTGGACATAATATTTATGTAATTCATACTCAAATGAATTTCGTGACAAAACCCCTCCTAGATATTTTTCACTGCCAACTAAATAAATTGTTTAGCCAAGCTGTTTCAGTAATGGCTAATAAGCCATCTTGATAGAGTTTCATATTCATCATCTACACATAGCAATCCAAAATTAGACAGTGAAATCAAAATTGAAAAGTTACTCTTTGGTCATGTTTCAAAACTTTTTAATATATGGGCTCTATTAATGTTTTGAATTTTTACTGAAACTGAATTTTTCATTTCTTTCCATAAATTTATTTAAATAAGCAGGCCTTTCGCGAAGGCATCTAAACTATGCTATGTTGCAATGCTTAACTGCTTTAACTTCGACCTATGACACGCTTGAAAGTAAAATTGGAAGCCATAGGTGAGCCCTAATACCTAGAATATCAGAGATGAATATAGTATAACTTTAAAATATTATCATTAGCATATTGGTAATAATAAGTGAATTCAACTCATACTCAAGTAAAGAGCATGCGAACTGCATCAAATAAGCATTTACTTTTTATCATATTTAAAAATTGATTTATTCTATTGATTTTATTTTTGGACATTAACATTGATTAAATCAGAATTATGATTATATCTGAAAAAATGAATAAGACAGTTTAGCCTAATGAGACGAGTTGTATTTTTTTAAAACTCCTATAACCGTATTACAAAACAAATTTCAAAAACTGTGTACTTTTAGAATTTACTCATAGTCCCGAATACAAAGTTTCGACACGAGCTCTAATTGAAAAAGCAACGCAAGGTCTTAATGGGTAATCTCCTTTCAGTCCCGTTTAATAGCTAATAGCTAATTCTATATATTTGAAATCAGCATTACTAAATTTATTTAGCTGCAAGCACTCACAGTTTAAGCCTAGTAAAAAGATATAATAATTTGAAATTAAGTTAAAAATAACAGGATGTTTGTCCTAAATTACTAATAAAATAAATATCTTTGCTCTTCTTTGAGTTATGTACCTAATATTTTTTTATAAAGGCCGACAAAAAAAAATTTAAATCGTATTCAGAACTTCAAAAAATATAAGTAAGCAATTTTCAGGGGTAGGGAGGCAAGGTGTAATTGATTCAAAACGATACCCGAGCCAAAAAAGAAAAATGTGAGGAATTCATTCTTGAATAATTTATTATAATTTGATGTTTCTAAAAAATGCATGGTATCATCAAATAGGAGAAAAAGGCAGTAAAATAAATTTAATATTGTTAAGTACCACGAGGCTGGTCGCAGTGTAACACAAATATTTAAACATATTTTTAAAAATAATTATCGTAAACTACATTGTTAACTCCATGACGCTGTCCTAAAAAGCACACATATTCCACATCTAGAACCCATACTGGCCATGTTAGGAATAATGAGATACTGGTTATTTTGTTTGCTTGACAAGGCTCATAGGAAACCCATGTTTATATAATTTTTCACTGTTGTAAGGACCGCCTAGACTATAATTGCAATGGACAAATCTATGCATATTATTTTACTTGACAATTGTATATGAAATATATTCTTGGATAAATTCCCATGGAATCAGAAACCGTGACCGGAATTGAAATTGAAAAATAGGGGTTAATTAGAAATACAAAACTCTAAGGTTACACTACAATTATATTGACTTGAACGGTGTAAATTAAATACAAAAAATGGGAAGTAATCTCAAAAGACAAAAGCCTTTGCTCGTGATCCTTATTAAGAGATTAGAGGAACATCGCAGTGAAGCTTTTATCTCATTTTCCAACCTCTGAATATTCCGACTTTTTTATTTCGTTAATTACATTTATTTGTAGTTATTTCTTGGTTACTTCATATAGTTACTTCATTATAAGACTTAATTAGGTAATGTAATTTTGCTGGTTGGGGAAAAAGGTGAAAATTAAACTGTATGATATTTTACTTTGTGAAATCCTAATCCTTGTGGTAGTTTCATTAAACAAATTGTATCAAAAAGAATTATCAAAAAATAGAAGATGTTTAAAATTATGTTATTGCTCAATGCCACTATATCATGTCTTAAAATGGATGAAGAAAAAAAAAAAGTATCTATTGATGATAACAAATGTTCTCTTGTGTTTTTTTTTTCCCAACTTGTAGTTATTAGAACTCTGAAAAAATGTGTCTACTATAATTTAGTAAATAATCGGTGTCCGAAAAGTATACCGATACGTAGATGGGAGGATTGTATCATGGCCGAGCTGCGGATTCGAATTAGAAAAGGACTAGTTGGAAAGAGTAGTACGTAGATGCAGTTCAAATCATCAGCTTCTCTAAGCTTCTCTCGTTGATTATTCTAATAAATTATATTAAAGTATTGTTCAAATTATAAATTTTAATGATTTCTGGTGCCAAGTTATCCTTATAAAATATTGTATAATTTTCATTATATTTGATATTCGTTTTGTTAAAAAAATTATATTGAATTGAAAAGCCATACATACTATTATTAAGGAGAACAACCCATTTTTATTTTTAACCTCATGGTCCCCAGAAGGTTTAGTGATGATATAATATGGTGATAAATACAGCTAATAAACCTAAAGAATTTAGAAATAACAAGTAAATTTGTATTTGGGAAATAAATATGAAAAATTCCTTTTGCATTAAATATACAGTTTACAGAGGTAGGATTTAGGTTTAATGACATCACCCTCCGGACTCATGGGACTAATAAAGTAAAATCAAGAATACAATAATTAATGAACGCTTCATACCAGTGGAAATAGATTCAATGCGATAATAACCTGCAGTCCAGCCAGAAGTCTTATGACGAAAAAATAAAAAACTCGATGTAGAATTCCATAACTTATTCAGAAATGCTATAAATATTTTTTCTCATTCGTAATACATTTCAAAGATAACAGAAATCCATCAAAGAAAAAGTTAAAATAAATTCTTGAAGTGCTTAATTTCTGAGAGCGAGCGGAATTGTGATGTGGGACGGTGATTTTAAGAAGATAATAAATCAACTAAAAATCGTTCATAAAAGAACTTACTTTAAAATCGTTACCTACCAACTCGTACATACAGTTACATACCGAGGCGTACTCTGAACTCCAAGGGTGACCAGACGTACGGCGTTTGGAAGACATCATCCTAGTTCCGATTGGAGTTCAGCCTCTAAATGCCCTCGTATTAGAAGTTGATAAGCAAAATCAAATAAAAAACGATTCGGTTTGTTATTTTTTACCTCTTTTGGTAACTCCTTAAAGTTACCTTCTCCACATTGCTCTGCGGTGTTGCATTACCCAACTCTGCTTAAATGTAAAATTAAAACAGAAAAGACCACGCCCACGGAATATAGGATTACGTTGAGGGTAATACAAATGTTTGCCACAGTAATATAAACTGAAGCAGAATGCGATCAGTGATTTGCTCGTTCTCTTCAACTACTAATCTCCCACGCTCCTGGTTCATCATAGTCGGCCTTATTGGCTTTACATTTCCTGGCAGATTACTCTCCATATGCATCTTCATCCAAGATTTTATCCCCTACTCATTCTCAAATAAAAATAAAAATTTGGATTTATGTATGTTGTATTTGACGTATTTAGTCATTCTTAATAGGAATTTGCAAAATAAAGCAAAGATAAAACATAAAATACTCAAATTAATGAAAACCAACACTGAAGTATTTAATGAAGCAGGACTTATTTAGGATATAGGACTGAGAATTAAATTCCATCTTAATTACTGTTTGAATCCATCATCCATCCTTTAGAATTAAAGTTTTTTATCTTACTTTGTTAATCTTCAATTAAGAATGTGGTTTTTATAATTCTTGAAAGTAAAATGAACTGCTTGTTAATGCATCAACTTAAATTGTTAGATATGATATTCTAAAATCCTTAATAATTTAATTGTCTGAGAATATATTGAATTAAATTACATTCATTCAATTCATTTTTATTATTTGTTAGTGTTCCACAATCTCCTCTTGTGGGGTTGTGACATGTCGTACGGAGGGAGGCAATGCGGGTTTAACGCCGTTTTTCAATTTTAGCAATTTTTCAATGTTGCTCTTTTTAACTAATATTCTAACTTAAGTCTCCTCTTCCCGCTTTAAATAAATGTTTCAAGTGTGATTTGGGACCGTCACTAAATCGGGGTTTAACCGCACTTTAGAAAGGGAAAAACCTCGCACTCTCGAAGTGGCAAACTCCGTATTAAGTCCTTCAAACCCCATGGTATATCTCGGAATTAAATTGGATCATCAATGTCGGGTCTACATGAAAACCAAACGAATTCGTCTCAGATTATACCGGCTACACCACCCTTTAACATCACCCGTACTCTCACTAAGGCTCAAACTCCAAATTTACAAAGTATATTGGGACCAGAACTCCTATGTGGTGCCCCACTCTTCAACCATTTCAGAGAAAGAACACAGAGCCATCTATAACGCTTCCAGCACAATGTGTTGCGCAAGATTGTGCGGCCAACATCGCTAAAGAAGATGAAGAATCGCCAACTGAACGAGCTCTTCGAACTACCCACTGAGCCTGAGTTCATCCAACAAAGACACATAAAGATTTTCGACTCTCTATAGCAACAAACAAATCCACTGTTCAGGACCCAGAGACCAGCGCTCACTCCGGTGCGTAGGCAACATACCAGCAGCCAATATAAAAATTCAGAAATGACGTGCAAGGACACGTATTTAAGGATTATGTTTTTAGGTTTAAAATAAATTTCAAAATCCATCTGTGCCCCAGCACATTATAAAATTCATAGATTGCCTACTACAACATAAATACAAACTCAAAAACTCCTTAAAGTAGGCAACTACAGAAGAAGGAGCATGGAAATCGAAATATATATTGGTTTATATATATATATATTTAAGCTTAAAAACAAAAAAATAGGCGTTATGAAAAAAAAAAGAGTTTAACTTTAATTAGTAATGTACATATAATACATTTCATATATTATATATGTATGAAGTACTAATTCTATTTTAATGAAAGTTAAAAAAAAGGGGAATAACGGGGCGGTGTGGCCGGAGGGGATCACCTTCTCTTACTTTAGGCGTTATATTATCCTCTTGTGAAATTATGGAATGTCGTATAATGACCAATATACTCGCTGTAAGTGTCTTATATTGAATTTAATTTTTGAATATGATATTAGAAAATTAGAAAATTCCTATTAATTTTGTTTGTCTAAGCTAGCATATAATTAAAGTGATTGAAATAGTGTCTATTGTAATATGTATACAGCCAAGAAGCTTCTTACCATTTTAGTTCAAAGAAAAAAAATTGTTGGTATTATCGGACACTCCAATTAAATAGCTATTATCTACTATTATAAATATATGATTATTAATATATGGTTTATAAATATAATCTGCAATTAGTTCTTTGAATTTGCCTCAACTATTCTGTCTCTTATTTTATGAATTATGACTTTTTAAAGACAAAATAATAATTCATTTTATTGTTGCTCGTCATTTTACACTACTATTAGCTACAAAGATATGCCATGTATGAGAGAAAATTTGGTGTAAGTTATTCTCTTCTCATCAATATTCATTTAATGAAAAAAGAAAATATCGAATACTCAGTGCATTAGCCTCAAAGGTATGCAAATAGTTAGATGAGCTCGTGACTACCGGGTTTAACAGAAAAAACTGTTATCCCTAACTAGAAAAATAGAGGAACTTATGTAATCACCTACATTTTTTCATATTTTTAAGAATCTAAGTTTGACTACATCAATTTTACGTTCAACGGCTTGTACAAGTATAACGGGTAATTGTATCCTCAAAACTGTTCTGAAACCGTGCCCCTAAGTGACAATTCCAGACTGTCCTCTACTTAGGAATTACAAATATAACTTAAGTGGAAAACGTCGTTAAAGCATAAGGAGAGTTAATTCGACCATCTTGTTCAAGTTCCTTAAGTAGGACAACTTTAATTCAAACCAAGACATTGACTTAAGATTTATCCTGGCTTATGTAAGATTGGAAAAAAAATAGGTATTCGAACAGAGCTCTATGAGTTTGAAATATTATTTAAGGCAACAAATAAAAGCAACAGGGTGATTAAACACTATAAAAGTGAAAATATTTGTAAAATAATATAAAAGATCTAAAAACTAGTTTTTATGATATTACAGATAAAGTGAATCGGTAAACACTATTATAAGTTGTAATAAGTTTATAATAATATTATCAAGTAATTAAAGAATAAAACGAAATCGACAAGATAGTCCTCGTTTTACATAAAAATTAATAATGCTAATATTGTTGACCATATTAATAATTTTTAGTTAAGGTTTGTTGATACATGTATCATCTGAGATTGAAAGTTATGTAAGGTCATTATCTGAAAATGTGCAAATCATAGGTATAGTCCATTTGCAGCCTATAACGTGGGCGCCTGACATTGGGAAAAATGGAACTATTCCACACCTTTTGATCCACTATGGAGGCTATATTTTACCTCCGCAATTGATTTATAAGTTGTAAATAAAAAATGTTTTTTTCACTCCCTGGCCATGTCCGGTTCCCTAGGTAAGGCACTTTAGAAATTCTTATTTCATCTACAATTGATCGTTTGTTTCAATTTACAAACTGATTTAGTCAGTTATTAAATGATGACACTATTAAAAAACATGTCCCATTATTTATTGCTGTCAGTAATAAGAAATTAATTAAAAACTGTTGGCTCAGACGTTTTTCCTACACTCCCTCACAGAAAATGTTTGGGTAGCATGGTGGTAGGAATATGGGTAGATGGCTGGGTTGAAAAGGAACGGTAGTGGGGAACTCCTTGGATTGTTCTAGACCACCAGCCAGACGCTCTTTGCTTGATTTGGAGAGGGGGGAGCTGTATTTGCTGCGAAACTGTTTTTCTTTTTAGTTATTTTTTGAATAACTCTATTTTTATGTTAATATTAAACTGTTTCAACTGTTGAAAGATAATTTTTTTACCTTCCAAAAAGCACGTTTTCACTTCCTCAAAACAAAAATAATAATCTTGAAAATCACACTCACTCATTTTATTAAAAATGTTCAATAATAAGGAAATGAATAACTCTATGTTTATATTAATATGGAATGTATTTCGTACAATAAAGATTAATATGTTTCAACTATTGAAAGATAATTTTTTTACTCCCCAAAAGGCACTTCCTCACTCAAAAATATCCACCGTTCTATACACCTTTTTAAATATTTTTTTTCATTATTAACCATAATTATAGGTAGTCCTTCGTGGCCACTGTACTACGTGAAAGTACTACGCCACAAAGTAGTTATGAATTTTTCTAACTCGAAATTAAGACTTTTTAGAATTGAGATTTTCGAAAGTGAAATCTACACATCTACAGATATTAACCCGTATATGTATGACTTAAAAAGATTCATATAAATAAAGAGATGAAACACATTCTATTTACATTTAAAAGCTTTTTATTTGGTAGCATTATAATAAAAATAAATGGTTTTCCTTAACCCTTAGTTTATATTTTATTTTATCAGAAAATATAAAAGAGTGCTGTGAAAGGTGAAGATCCGTCGACAGAAAAGGATTTAAAAAACATATTTTTGAAAGAAACCGCTCAGTGGAAATTCGTTTCATGATTAGCGTGGGCTATAAGATGATCAAACACATCGCATTATATTAAAAATATATAAGCTTTAATTTAGTTTATTTGGCGCTAGGAAATATATTTAGGAGTGTGAGAAGAAAATTGAAGAGATCTTTTAACTGAAATTATGATTGTGAACTTAAACGTCCGTTAAAGTAAAAACAAAAGCATTATTAAATGTTTAATTACATAAATGTTTATAAACTAGGTGTCAGTAACTTTGATTAAAATATTATGAGACAGATTTGCGGCAAAATCTTTAAAATGTCGAAAGAATATCAGAGAAACTTTACACCAGCTACATTATACCGGTGTAACGCTTTTCAGAGCCAGCCTAAGTGTTAAAAAAATATTATAAATAATATCACGTACTTCTATCATACAAAGATTGGTTAGCTTAAAGTATAAGTATGTATGTTGTTTATAAGTAGTAATTTTTCATTATAAACATTAGCAAACAAATTAATAATTATTAAAAACCATAAAATACATGAAAAATTATGAAAGAGGGTACTCTATGAATGATTTTGTCCCGGGCTCGAATTAAGGTGATGGTCGCCCCGAAAGCATGTATGGGATCGTATCTAATATCGATTTAAAGATTTGTCTTATATTGCTATATTTGTCTTTTTTAAATTGCTTTAGCAAAGATTAAAAGGAATCGGGTTATAATTCAGGAGAGGTGAATTAAAAAAAAATTGTTTTTTACCAATGAATTTCGAAAAAAATCAAACAAACAACCGAAAATTTGTGAAAACTATTTCAAAACAAAACCGTACATATAGGCCGGTTTCGATTTGTTCAAGTTATCATCGGACCAAAGGTAGTAAACTTTGTTCTCCGCTCTATAAACCTTTATATAATAACCTTATATAAATATATAAAATAAAGGCAAAGTAGACCAGTCAATACACCCTAAACAATGTTGGGTTCAAAACTAGACAAGGTTAATAAGGTGATGTTAGTACTTATGCCTAATCACCAGGTGTTAAAACCTACTTAACTTTAGATTAACAAGTTCGTTAGGCCCGGGTGTGCTCTCCATGAGGTCAATCAAACCCAGAATAGCTGATGTATAGTAGGGAAGATAATTTTTTATTATTATCATGTTTTTTTTTTACACTAACAAACATTATTGCTCTCCTAAAGCTCTAACAGTCGCGAGAAATGCCATGGCTCATCAACCGTCATCAAGAACCCTTTCGCACTCACTTCTCAAGATCCTTGACCTCCTTTGATCATCGTAGTCTGAAAGTTCATCCCTGACCATCCTCCGCTGACTCCTACCTAATCGTGACAGGCAGTTGACAGAGCTATCTCCGCTATACTCTTTGACATCTGAGATCCGCAATTACCATATTGAAGGTTCCAATTTGCATACAATCGCCCGCCGTGTTCCCGGCGTTATGTATACCGCTGTCGGAGCTCGTGAGGCATCTTGCTTTATTTGTTAGGATGATGTCTATCCGAGTCCCGAAGGGATTCGTGATCTCGTTAGGATTTTTATTTACGTTCATACTTTTTCGGGGTTCTAGCCCTACGTCCAATTAAATTTTTTTGTGTGTATGGTTTCGTGAACTATAGATTTATTTCAATTACTAATACAATAAGATGAGGTTCATGCAAATTCTTTACGGTTTTAATAGTAGACCAACCAGTATTCTTTATGGATTATTATCAAGTTGGTATCAAAACTTATAATATCGGCTTGATTACTATCTTGCCTGTTAGTATGCACAGCTTAATTTTAATGAATATTTTTTTCTAGTTTTGTAATAAATATATAATATAATGGTAATAATAATAAAATAATGACCTAGCATATATAAGAGCAATAATTAAAAGTTACCTAAAACTGCATTTATCTCATATTTTGTTCAAAGTCAAATAAATTAATGAAATCATAGCACAATACAGAAACAGATGAATGAGAACGTTAAAATTTAAGTCGAATAAACTTGAATAAAATATTATGATTATATTATAAATCCAGTTGTACTTTATAATTTACAATGCATGGGCAATTCCCGTTCATGTCTATTTAGGCATACAGGGTGTTTCCGTCTGAATTAACCGTGTTTTCTAGGATTATAATAACAGTAACAGTATGAAGATTCTTATTGTAGTGAAGTATACTTTACTAAGAGATTACTCCTAGTTATCAATTAATGGTTCTTCTTGGGAAAATAATTCTTCAACGAATTTTTATGTGCGAATTTTCTGATCCGACGCACACTGAAGGTCCGAATCGGCCAAAACCCGTAAGCTAATTTATTTACGATTTTTAATTTTATGTGCAGAAATTTGGTGGAATATAGAATAACACGATGAACACAAAATGCTTTGAGAATTTAATTTCTTGTAAAAAATCCTCAACACAATTTAAAATCAGTCATCAGACTAGTCCGGGTCTCAATTAGGTTTCTATTTCTGTGTTATTATACGATATTGGGATTCTTGTTAATTCACATAATTTTATTTTCTTTGCAATGGACAGAATTCACTCACTCCTTGAACGAGTACGTATGTTAGTCACAGATTAATAGGTTATCTGATCGCAGTGATGACCATTCTGTCTTCTCTATTAATATCTAACGTATAGGATATTAATGGAAGTCATTCAATAATACTCCATGTGGATTTTCATAGTTACAAAACGAATCTTTTGACCCCACATTTGTTTAACTGTCGGTGCCTGTGAGTTGTTATCGGTTTCAGACCCCTAAGGAGCCCATTAACACGGAAAACGAGCTATATTATGTAAAGATTGCCTCACAGTTTTGGCTAGGCCTAAGATTCCTAGATGAATTCTCTAGACTAGTTACGAAACAGCTTTCCCACACAGAATTAGGAATCTCCGGGTCACCGAGTGACCTCTAAGTTGCCTTTACCTTAACAGAGTGATGGTTCAAATTAAGATATAGGTGATGTTCTCAATAACATGTGGTTGATTTGTCAGTGTAAAATGACAACTTAAGCAAGATAGTTAGTTACCTATTAAACTGAAGTGAAATTTTGGAAAAACGCATATATATATTCATTAAACTGAGTCTTCTAAATAAGTTTTGGAACTTATATTTAAAAAATAACAATTCTTTCATGGACTAAATAAATTTTTATACAATATATACCAATTCAGAATGCACAGAATATACCAGTTCTTGTAGTTATGGCTGGTCTCGTTTTTTGAAAGCCGACTACGATTTAAATCGATTAATGCTCAAAAAGGAAAAAAAAATAAAAATTTGATAGCCTTTAGTTTATCAGACTCAATTTCAGTAGCTTTATTTGTCATTTTAAATGATTTTATAACGGAGTCATTCGATAAAAAAATTTCGTTTTATTTTTTCCTTCGGGCGAGGTAAAATGGTTCCTGTTATAAACTGGTTTACGACTAAAAAAGGGGTGAAGTAATTTTGCGACTGTCCGTGTTTAACAAGTTTTGCAGTATACAGGTTTGGATATTCTGAGCTTTAAAGTCTCTCGATGGTTGACAAAAAATATTGAGCAGCAATTGTATTATTAAATAAAAAATTAATGATACTATTTTAAAATTAAAAAGATTTCATCTTATAAAATATTTATAATATTGGAAGTATAATATAATACGTCAATATTGGAAGAGGAAAAAAGAGGAGTACGAAGTGATCCGAAAAAAGAAAAGAAAGACAACAGTCGAGGATCATGAAACTGCGATGGGAAGAAAGAAAATCAGGATTCCCAAAGAAGCCTAACCAATGATATTCGCGTGGTCCTCAGTAACCGGTACGGGAATAA
>NW_027115145.1:353082-355903 GCF_000696795.3 Halyomorpha halys
CATTTATAAAATTTAAAAATAAATTAAATAATTCATATCCAATAAAATACTTGATATAGACAGTAATACAGCTGAAATCGATTAGAGTTGGATATCGGCAATTATGAAAATGAAGAGGCAATGGAATTATAGAGACTTCGCAAAGCACCCAAGTTTTCTCTTTTGATAATTCGTGAAATAAATTCTTGAGTCGAGTTTGATATTTATTTGTTTGAAGATTCAAAATTCACTGTCATATCGATTTTTTTAAGAACTGGATATAGGAAGTTCCGTAGGACAGTTTTATAATTTTGCTGGAAACTTTCAAGATGTCTAGACCAATCTATTCAATTATTAACATGCCAAGAATTGACCATATGTTCTTAGTTCCTCTTGAAGAAGTCTCCCAGGTTTTAGATCTGAGCCGTGGTCGTTACTGGAGGCTAATTACAGGAAGGTAGTTTTGCCTGATTGGCTTGAGGGAGGTTGGTGAAGTTGGGAGGCTTTGCCCTGTATAAAGTTGGCATTGTAAGAGCAGGTGTCGCGGATGAACATCCATTAAAGAAGAACTTGAAACAACTTTGAACTTAAACAATGCCTTGACGATTAGCTAGGATTCAGAAGAAAATATGCCTCAGTGTTAGATTGGTAATTTCTGACCACAAATAATATAAAGATTCACGTATTGCATGTGGGTATAGTTCTAGTATTTTTGGTATAGTTATCTGAGGTATGTAGTGAAACTTATTAAACGATAAAAACCACTACTTCAATGAAATGTTTTTTGTTTTTTTTAAACAGACTAACTTACATGAATATATTCAACGACAAACTATTTAGTTTTAATTATAATTTCATTTACTTTTTTCTTTTTATACAATGTGGTTATTAACAGTATGGTATTGAATGTTATTAAAAATATATAATATATTTTTATGGATCGGAAAACTTCACCTCTGCTGTGGAAAAAAAATATTTTTTGATCACTTATTTAGAGTGTTTCACGGAATTCAATATTTCATCTTCAATCGTTTCTGATTACTTTTATTTTTTCAAATTATTAGTAGACACAACATACAATTTTTCATCAGTTTAAAAATACAGTGTACTAAATAAGAAAAATAAACTGAAAATTATGTGTTATTATAACATAAAAAATTACAATATTTGAGACATAAGTATGGAAGATAGACACATCACAGTGATCCAAAAAGAAGCTATTTACAATGTATGGTTACACCAAATTTTGTTAAAAAATAATAATAATACGGTTATTGGTTTTTATTTCAATTTTAAGTGTGTGTTTTATTATTATGATTTAGAGCTAATTGAATATATAAATATATAACAAAATTTAGATCAATAAAAAACAATTACCATTCCAATTAGATTTTTGTTTTTGCACAAATTTGTTGATTAAAACAACATAAGCAATTGAACTTCTTTTTCAGTATGTCATCTGAGGAAATTTCTTCTGAGCTAGAAACTAGAAGAGTTAATTATCTTCACTGTCAATTAGTGTAATTGCAAATATCTTTTTATTCAAATATTTTATTTTTGCAAGAAAAAAATTCAAGCTTATGATCGAAGGCTCTGAAGAAAAAAAGTAGAAAGTCTTTTGAATAGTTTGAAGATATCTTCATTCGTTACTAAACTATCACTCAAATCATTAAACTTTTAACTTTACCTTTAAAAGCTAATTTCATATACTTGTTTGTCTGGGAATCCTGACAATGAATTAAGAAACTCAATTTTTTTTTATTATTCAATTATTTTCAACTCATTTTAAGTATTTTTCATTCATATTAAAATTATAATGTTTGAATTGTATTGCATATACATATTGTATATATATTGAGCTGAAAATTATATAAAGCGATTTAAAATATTATTGGAAAAACTTGTTGTAGCAGTGATGTCTGTAAAAAAATACGAGATTAATGAAAACTCTAGCTGCTTGGTGAAGCAGTTAATCGAAATAAAAAAGTAGATAAGTAGATAATTGCAAGCCAATTTTGAGCACTGTTTATAAGTTATTAACTCCACCACTATACTTGATAAAAGTAAGACCACTTTATCTTTTTTTGCATAGCTAATTTTACGTTAAACAAGACAAAATAACCCTGCTGAAGTTAAGTGTACACCACAGTTTTGTCACAAAAACGTACAAGTTTCTTGACGTAAAGTGATTTGATTTACCTTCAAATATTTACCTTTTAATGGGTACTTGCATTTTTGATAAGTAAACGTGTGTAACTATTTTTTGACACATTTATAAAGAACATATTTGGTTTATTCATTTGTACAATAATAATTTGATCTCTCTATATAAAATGTTATTTATAATTATTAACTTTTTCCAAAAAATCTTTGGGTGTGGAACGGTAATTCAATTATGCACACATTGGCTTTATTTTTGTACTATACTTTATTTCTAGTTATATCTCTTTGTAATATATTTGACCAGTTTTATTAAAAAAACAAAGAGATCACTATACATCGCCCCTTGACAATTACAGGTCCTGAAGTAGTGAATAAAGCATCATTCCTAGGTAAGTAGCACAGCTGAGAACTCAGACTACAAACCTATAGCATTGAGATATGACCAACTAGGCTGCTAAACATTTATGAGACCAGTGGACTTTTTCGTTTTTTCTTTGCTGTCACGTAACTCCAGCCATCTCTGGTACTATCTCCGTGTAAATCAAATGCTTTCGTGCATATCGTGCTGTCTGGGCTCTAACCTTTTGCTCCTCTTCGTTACAACATTACTGAGAATTTATTTTATAAAATTATAGTTGGTAATAAATGCAAACGGAAAAATTATATATATATTATAGTA
>NW_027115145.1:356008-357659 GCF_000696795.3 Halyomorpha halys
ATCTGCTTTGTATCTTTTTAAGGATTTTATAAGCGAATTTTTAAAGTCACAGCATCGAAATAAAGCTTTCGTGCCCGTTTTTCTCAAATTGTCAGTGTACTATTTATTAATAATAGTTTTTTTTTTTTTTTTAAACTTTTTTCTTATACTAAGAACAGTATATCAAAAGCAATTATATTTTTAAAAAAAATTAATTTTGTCAAACACTTTAATAAGTAACATATTATTGTCACTTTTATTTAAGAAAAAATATAGCACCTAGTTAAATAATAATAATAATAATAGGAATGAAATAGTAGTATCTAAGTATTTCGACTTTTCGACTGTGAAATTACTTCTGGAGTAAACTCAGTCTCTATAAAGTGGGCACATGACACTTTACTTAGTTTGCGAGGAATAGGAGGAGGAGGAGGCTGACCACAGTTATATTAATATCTCCAGGTTTTAAAACAATTGTTCCTCAACAGTACCTAAATGGTGTAGTGGTTTATATTTTTTTATGGATTATTATAAATAACAAACTTGTCTTATTAAGGATACCACGGAAGACGTGTATATGAGTGTGTTATAATAGTGCTATAAGTTACCTGTTCTAACCTCTAAAATTTATGAAATTATTTGTCTTTTACTAGGAAATCAAAATAACTTAGGATAGATCATAGATCAACTACAGTGTGAGCTGTTGAAGAGTGAACATTTGTGCATGCTTATTTGTGCACAGTTAGTAATTAGTTCCTAAATGCAATTTTCTTGTTGGGCTTCATCTATTTAAAATAATGAATGATATCTAGAACAGGAAAAAGAAATATGAGCAAAAAAAAGGTCTTACATTGTCTCTAGCTGACCTGTTTAAACAAAATAAAAAATAATTATTTATGAAATTATATGTCTATTTGATTACCATAATACCTAGTTTGAATTCCGAATCTCTGCTGGTTGTTATTTGAAGCCAAAAGTTTGAATGTTTCATTTTTCTAACTATAGGGCTTTTATGTAGGCGATATCAAATGGAATAATATGGATCTAAGTATCTAAAGTATTGAATCCATAAAAAAATCTATCAATATTTGATAACATTAAAATTTATCAATATATTATGGATAATATCAAGATAATTATTTTTTTTTATAAAATATTCACTAAAGGATATTCATAATTTCATATTTACAATAAAGTTATTCCTCCATTTATTATAGAGAAGGATGTTGCTTAATTAATGTTAATATAACAACTAGTAAATGTGAATCAAAAGTTCCAATAAATCTGCGAATTATTTCTGACTTTTTTTGAATAGTGTAATATTACATTCTGCCTTATAATTCTAGAAAATTGAAATATGGATCATGGGCTTATTTACACCCTATTAATCAATATATAAATCAAATGAGAATACTATAAGAAATAGAAGAGAAGAAAATAATAAAAAAACAAATATAAACTTAAACTAAAATAAAGTCTTTAACACAACCATTCCTATTTACAATATTTACATTCAGCCTGGGTAACTCCGAATTGAGCTTCCCCCTCCACTTGTGGAGCAGGACTCAGGAAGATTTCGGCGCTCCTCTCTCAACCTTGACCAAATCCATACTATCTACACATAAGCATTTATTATTTTTTAAATTTTATTTAGGATTATATTATATAATTT
>NW_027115145.1:357734-367576 GCF_000696795.3 Halyomorpha halys
TATATATATTATATAATAATAACAATGCCTAACGAAATCAGAAAACATCAATGAATAGTATTTAGGCAACTCCCAGTCTCAACCAAACCCAAAATTAAAAGGCCAGATCCAAAGTTACACTCCCATCTGCGTTTTGCTGAATAACAGAGATTGGCAATTCTGTTCAGTGTTGATAATCCTGCTATTGTTTCATTCGTGAATGAAACGCAACCCAGTTCAATAACTTACACACTTATCCTTACAGCTGCGATGCTTATCCCCACATTGTGTCAATTTCATATTTACGAGATAATGGGCACGCTTTTCATGTAGTGATGGCGTTTCAATTGTCAAGTAAGCTCATTCACATTCGGATCATATATTTTATGCAAAAGCTAAAAAGAATGATCCGATAATACAAATTGTCAGTGTTCTATATGCGCTCTGTAATATAAGTGCCAGAAAAGCAGAATAGAATGTGTTTAACATATATTTACAGTTTCAATTTTATTAAGTCTTATTATTAGTAATGTAAATTAATGAAGTAAAATTGTTTGTGAGAATAACTTTTTCCTGACATATGGCTTATACAAATTTCCAAATAGTCCATAATAATAAATATTTTTCACAAATGCATCTGCTAAAATTAGATTGATGACTAAAACAAAACGTAAATGCAGATAAAGCAAGACGAATTGACTGGACAGTGCCAAGGACAAGTACGTTTCTTTTATTTTGACCAGCTGTATTCTGAATTTAGGCCAATCGGTGTCATTCAACCAACAGAGTTTTCCTTGTTCCTCCTTTCTCCAATGTGATTCAAACATTATTCCAAGGCGATGTGGTTGTTTTAAATAAAGGGAAAAGAAACGAAAAAAAATCCGAGGAGTTGAAAAGCAAATAAAACAGAAAATGGTCTTTAATTAAAATTAATCTACCAAAGAGGCTGAAAAAGAGGAGACTTTTGCCTGCCAACTTTTTAAACCTGAGACGTGTAGAATTTCCGTTGGAAAAAACCTGTTTTACCAGGACGCACCCACGTGTCGCCCAACCGCTGTGACAAACGGCGAAGGAATCCTGCCCCACAGGTGCGATTGCTGTCCTTTCGGAACATTTGGTGCAACAAGAGGAACGAACCATCGGGAAACCCCATCGCAGGGGCACACAATAGATATATAAAATGATCTGGGCGAATTACATGTGTGTCTCATCTGTAGAGTCTAATCCAATGTCACTGCCCTCGTGATTTTATTCTTGGGCACCTTTTTACTTCTTGTAGATTTCATTTATAATTATTTTCTATAATTTATTATTTAAAGAAAATGTTGTATTAAATATTTTCAATCAGGTACTGTAAGTACCTACAGAAGGTTGTAATACGTTAACCTACTTCAGTTTTAAGTGGATGTTGTTTTTCTCAAATTTGTGATTAAACACAAATTTATGGCTAGGGTTGGTGGATGCGCAAACTATCGCTGTATATTAAAAGTAATTTTTCAGTTTTTAGGTACTAAAGGATCGTATTTTTTGATCAAGGAAAAAGTCTCTATTTAAGAATTATTTTCTTAATCCAATATCTTTTTAATTTACTAGTACAAAAAAAAATTATTTATTTGCACGCCATATACACTTTCAATATTAATATAGTGTATTTTAATTCATCATGTATGTTTTAAAAAAAAGATTTTATTTTAAATAATATGAGTAATGCGTATATATCTGAATTAAGTTAAGTAATATACTATTGGAAAAAATTCTGTTACTAGGAATTTCAAGGAAAGGAAACAAAATGACATTCTATGGAAAGGTTAAGGAAATTAGTTCCTAACAATCACAGAAAAACAAAAACATAGCTGCCTGAACTGTACTGTCTATAGTAATTACCAAATAAAATATTTGAAAACTGAAAATTTTATTTGAAAATATTGAAAGTCTCTTGATTCAACAAAATGTGGAGGCACACTTATCTATGGATATGGAACTACCACTTCCATGGCAAATAGCATAGGAGAAGAATGGAGTGGTTCCATTTTAATATCAAGCTCCTTATAACTACAGTCTCCTGAAAGTTTAATCTTTTACTCGATAATAATCTTTCTACTACATTACAGCTATAGTTTGCAAACATATTTTAGATATCCCAAGAGGTTTCAGCTAATTTAAAAAAAAAAATAAATTATGGTATACATAAATATTCATGAAAAACCTTATTATTTATTATTATTATTTAGTTCTATTCTTTATGTAATAATTTCTTCAATTTATTTTATCAGCTGTTTGCTCATTTTAAACTGTTTTATATTCTTTAATGTATACATAGAACCTAATAAATACATATGACACAACACAAAATAGAAACAGACAAAGTATAAAATAGAAATAACTGACAGTTAAAAAAAAAAGGTTACGTGTTGGAAAAATCAAAGCAAACCTATCTCCATTTCAAAACCTTTTCAGTTCTGCCACAAATCTGGAGTTAGTTGGGTCACAATGTAAAACATGTTTTCATTGTAATAGTTATAGTCATAAATTACACTTTGTACTTGTAGTTTTATAGTAATTAGATGAAGAAAGTGTTTGTTCTAAAAAACAAATGGTTTTCAACTTTTTTTTTTTCAATAACAAGTTTGTTTTTTCATTGTAGTGCGTGACTATGCAAACAATAAAAATGAAAAACGTCGCCTAAATAAAGTTGTATTATTGAAATATATGTATTACAAAGAAATAGTTTTTATTGAGATTAGCAAAAACTACCATCAGATCAGTTTCTTAAATGCTGAACACCATTTTTTATTATTTTCAAAAATTCCAGTAATAAGTCCTTTTTGATCTAAATGCACTTTCGGTGTCGTAATTTCTCCCCCATTAATAAAATGTTGAGTAATTGAATGAGATTTCTATAATTTTATTTCTTATAGTTTTCTTTACGGAGTAGTAAAATTTCTCAATAAAGAAACCTCATAATGGCTCTTATCAAGTATAAGCTGTAGAAGATATTTTGTTTCATTATTCCGTTACATTGTAATACAATCTTTTTTTATCAAATACATAATGGAGTTCTATGAAAAAATAAATCAATAATAAAAATGAAAATAATATTTCATCAGACAAGACCTTCAATCTTGTAATCCTCAGATCGATTGCGCAAGGTAATCCTTTAAGAACCTTTATTTTTTATATTCCAGATCTTCTCTCCTAGCTTTCGCAATGGATTAAATTTATTGTATTGAAGGCCTTAAAATAGCGCCCTGAAATATTTTTTATAATTTGAAAATACCCCAATTACTGGATTTTAACAACTTGCAAGGACTAAAATTATAATAAATAATAAGAGTATTACGAACAACACACAGACACAGACTAAAACAAACAGACACACAAAAAAAAAAAAAAACACATATTTGAGCAACATTTTTCATAATATTTTCAAAAACTGGTATCCATTTTTTTTGCAATGGAGAAATGTGTTATATTCTATATATATTCTAGCATATTATATAAGCATCTATTATTTAAAAAATCGATTTGTTAATTCATTATTTGATCATTGACATAATCATATAATTTATACTTAGGTAATTATATTTGTCAAATGTTTCTTATTGTAACTGATTTATATTTTCAAATTGCACTATAAAGATTTTCGATGTGTATATTAACAAATGCTATAGCTATCAAAAGTTAATGCATCAACTTTACAAAAAATTTAAATTCTACATCTAAAAATTCTTCAGTCTACCCTGTCAAAAACGTGATACAAATCAACATACTCAATGCAAATTTAACTTATCTTGAGATGTTATCGTAATAGATTTTTCAGTAATTATTTAATTATATTAATACAATATTTCTAAAATATTTTTTTTCCAAAATCTATACAACAATTATCGATTTTAAGATTTCCAAAAAAATAATAACTTATTTTTCTGAGATCAAAAATGAAAATAATTGTTATTTTAACTATATAAAACCTTTCAAGACATATTTATCTTTTTGAATAATTAAAATGATATAACTTTCATATTATATAAGCTACTCGCCTGGTCTCGCAACACAAATTAATGTTATATTTAAGTCTCCATGAAAATCAGCATTAGCAATGGCTTTAATCTAATAGATTTATACAGACTCTTATATTATCAGATCTACCTCCATTAACAACTATTTTCTACTTTTTGTTTAAATATAAATCTCAAAATAATTCAGGTGTATTCTATCCACATGTCGTCGATCTGTCAAATTTGAGTCATTGAACCCGAGTTCAAAAACCTCGAGGTGCTAAATGCTAACGTCTAAGCTATCGCAAGTCCTTCTTCCCAACTCTTTTATCAGCATATCGTATCGATTGATTTGTTTGTTGTTGTTTTTATGATAAAACGTTTAAGGAGGTTCTTGAGTGCGTATTTTTGATTTACTTAAGTTTTCTTCTTAGAACTTTTATTCAATTAGAATATACAGACGAAATCACCTTTGTTGAAATATTCCAATTCATAAAGATCTTTAGATAATAAGATAGTTTAAATTTTGTTATTTACATTGAGCTTTGCTCTACCCTCCACACGTGAGAGCTAGAGTGGGCTCAGGGATCCTCAGGTTGATTGAGTAAATATTGTATATAAGAGTGTAAATGTGACTAGAAATTATATTATTTTACTTTTTCATACACATAGTTTGATTATGTTCATTTTGTTTATCCTTCTGTTTGTATATATTTTAAGTGAGATTTTATTTATGTATATGGTGTTTTTTTTTTCATTTTTTTAAAAATTTTATTTTAGTATGAATGTGATCAATTATCACTATTACCTATTGCCCACAACTGTGTGGCAGATTGTAATATCTATCAATAATGAAGTCTCCGTTTGACATTTGCCAATATAAAAATAATTCGTACATCTAGACTTTTTTTTATTTGCCTAGTGAATGAGAGTGAATGAAACAGGAGTTCTATTAAGCTTAAGGTGAGGCTAAAGAAACTGATGAAACTACATTCCTATTTCAGGTTCCCTATACCAACAAGTCACAAAGAATTTGCTTCTCTTGTTGGTATATCAAGTAAAGTCGACTTTAGTCCTTGGAATATTTCTGTTCAAAGATCTTAGAACCAGAATACTTCTCTGTACTTCTGATCTGATCTTAAGTTCTTATGTTCACTCTTTGAATAGAAGATTCCAGCTTAGAGATTTGTATAGGCTCTTCAATGGAACCTTTAGCAAATCCTTCATTACCCCGGAATCCATTTTCCATTTGTTCCCACAATTATCCATAATAGGAAGTATATTATATTTTAAACATTGCTAAATCTTAACATCATTGATCATTTATCCTTCGTGTCTATGTAAGTAGTATTTAGGTTTCAACAATTAATTTTGGTTAATGGCAATTATTTCTTAGAAACTGAACCATCATCTTACACCATTTCTGATCTGAACAGGTTTGGGTTTCATTAGAGACCTGTATTTGGTAAGTATATCGCGGTATACACAGTAACAAAGGGAAAACTAGGAACTTGCCTACTATAATTTATTGATCGATTTACATTCTGGGTACTCATGAGGAGGGAATTAAGTTCCAAAGTTTTATATTACTATGTATACATCCTTCATAATATTACCTATATGAAAGTAAGCTATTTTAAGACCTTTTACCTTTCCTGGATCAAATATTTAAAAGAATTTAGAACAATTTGCATTCATGAGTCAGAATACTCCTTATTTAACAATCTTTTCTAAAATACTGGACTAAAATCTGTTTGGTTTTTTTTTATCTAATGTCATATTTCAAATAATATAATATAAAAATCTTAAAAAAAAGTATCTGTCTATGGAACATGGTCTGATATTTTTTTTTGTTTACAATGGTCATGTATAAAGCTAATAAAAATTCCTTAACAATTGAATGCAATTCAAAATGCAAATCAATTAATTTTTAATTTGTTAGCTAAATTATAAAATTAATAAAATAATAAGTAGTTCTGTCTCTATAAATACTTGTTTTTGATTATATTCCTGTCTAGATGAAATATTTTTGTTATCTTGGTTTAGTATTAAATAACTTTCGGAAATTGACATTAATACCATATGAAAATTTTCCTTAAGATATAACCGTTTGAGGTATAATACACAATTCGAATTTTAATAATAAAGTTACTACAGTTTTAAACATGTACAAATCAAATTAATGACAAAAATTAATTAAACATAAAATGTAAGATAAGCGTACGAAAATTAGATGTCAACTTTTCTATAAAAAACTGTGCTTTTGAACCATGTTTGTCAGACAACAACGGCCACCTAGTAAATATAAACAAAGATTTTTTGTCAGGTAAAAATAAGGTGAGTATAAAAAATATTTTCAAATAAATAAATCAGAAAGTAAAATGTTTAAACCCAGATATAAATTCTATCACCAAGTTAAGAAAATTGAAAACATATTTTATTAGTCAAAATGTAGTTATAAAAAGGATCTTCAAATATACATTTTTATATTCATATCTGGTTCCTGAATCATTTTTGATTAAAACACATTCACAAAAAAAGAAATAAACTTCTATAAAATCAAAATGTTAGACTCAAAATTTACTAAAAGTGTGCTTATTGAATCATGGCTTCTTCGGAAATCTAAGCACTTAGAACTGGAAGACAAAGATTTTTGTTGTTGTAATAATCTAATTTAATATAAGACAAACGTCTTCAGATAAGTTATAATTGGGCCGTGTGACGCTGAGGGAGTTAGGGACTACCTCATGACTGCAGCTACTACTGAAAATCTAGTTTGATATAAAACAAAAAACAAACTGTCTCAAATTATCCAATATGACTTTTTTGGATTGTTGAAACATTTTTATATGTAAAAGTGGGATAGAACCTATAATATGTAATGAAAATTTTCTTCAATTATTATTTCATCTTGTTCTATCAGCTGAATTTATTAATAGATATCGTTATTGTGGTTGGATTCCACATGAAACAAGAGGATTTCTGTCTTTATTGGCCTCAGATCCGAAACATTAGGAAGTGCAATCAAATAGAGCAGGTTGCTACTTTGTTTCTTTCATTTTTCACCCTCAATCCCAGAGATGATTTCTGGATCTGTTTCTGTTCAAATCTATATAAAATTCACATATTATGTGCTATTAAATCAAACTTAAATAAATAAAGGTTTCGCAGAGTTGTCTGCACTAAAGATATGACTCACTGATATCAAGCTAACGAGTACAGACTAGTTGGTTATTAAGCCTGGTTCAAAGGGTCTTTACCCATTGCTGATTCCTTATTTGAATCGAGAAATAATATCCAGGAATTGTCTTTGAGAGAATCCTTTCGGTCACTTATCGGTACAGCCATTTGCGAGATAGCCTGAGGCGGCAATCTATAATCCTTAGCCGTAATCGATATCACGCTGATTAAGACATTAGTAAGAGTCCTTTGTAGGGGAAATTGGCCACTAGGTTAATTGATCGCCTTTATCTTAGCTTTGTAGGTTGATTATACCTGAGGGCAACAATAAAGTCCTCGCATTGATTCTTCTTTTACGACTTGACCTTATGATACTTCGTCGGTCTCTTTGGTTCTTCTTCTTGTGCCACCCACTTATTTTAGAAGGACCTCATTCAAATTCTAAATTTAATGAGAAATTAAAAAAAAAATTCAGAATGAAAAGAATTTTATGTAACCAATTCACGTATAGAACGTATTACGAGTACATTTATATTTTAAATCAAGACTCGGTGAGATAAAAATAATGCCACTATTTTTGTCGTATTTTCCCAAAAAATAATAGACCACAACAGCATATCGAAGGTCGTGGGAAAAGGTAGGAATGCACTTTGTATCCGATTGAAAACTCATGAAAGACATCAAGACCGTCTCTAGATGAGGGAGTTGAGGCGTAGGTCTTTGCAACCCGAACTTGCAGCGCCGACTCAAACCCTGCCTAACTTCATTTCTGTAGTGGTCCTACGAAATCTTCATCCCCCATCATGGTTGGAATAGAATAGTACCCTGTAGTAAAACCCCCTCTTCCACCCGTATGTTAGAAATGACCAGGAAGGAGGTAATAAAAAATAAATAATAAATCACGGAACACGGTTTAATGTATTATTGACACTTAAAATTCATCGTGATTTTTTTTTAGTTTTATTTGACTATGACAAATAGGTCAGGTTTATAATGCTTACTAACAAGCAGTGGTAACTTCTGATTGACAGATCAATTTTTTCAAGATTATTTGACTATGTTCATATATTATTTATATATATCAATCAACTACTTTTACTTTAATTTGGATCACAACACCCAATTACTTAATTTTATTTAAAATGACATACGAGAAATTTTAAACTACATTTCTATTGAAAAGTGGGAAAGGAATGATAAGATTGCTTAATTTCATCTCCTAATATTGGCACAGCACTCCACTGTATTTTATCTAGTTCGTTATTAGGTCCTAGGATAAACTTAATCTCTTTCACTTCTGTTGCTTTTATATTACAGAAAAAAAAATAACTGGAAGTTCTGTCTTCCCGAAAAGTTTCAAGTTAATCCTTATCGTTTGATATTGATTTGCTTCCTTGGTTCTTATTCTATTCCCAAAATATACATTTAACTTTATTACATGTCATGATTTTTTTTTTTATGAAATTGTAAGTTTACGCGTATATTTTCTTCATCTTATTTATTCCTTAACAGACATTTTAATCAATAAAAAATAATATTAATAATAATGAACTTGACCATTTAATGTTTAAAAGAAGGTGAAGTAATTCGATAGTTTTATTTTGAATAACAATTTAAAAAAAGAAGAAAAAATGATATCGTAGTGAGGTAATGTTCAATTAATGGCCAATTATTTTGTTGAAAAGGAGAATTTAAATATAAGTATTGGAAATTTTATAATTAATCTATAAATTATTATTTTCAAATTAAATATTATGAAAATATTAAGTTATTTATTAGAATTTGTAGATTACTGTAAAAGATTTAAGGGAAAACCATTGTAAAAAATGTTTTTGTTGAAATCTTGGAGAGATTAGAACCTAGTATGCAAGTTCCTTTTTATTTTCATTTTTGTCTGTTCTTTGAAATTTCATTTTTAATCAAAATTTGCTATAACTAATATTATTTTTATAAAAATATTCGAATACCTATAACTATACCCAATATTGCCGAAAAACTAATTAATAAATAACTAAATATCGAATTTAATAAAAATCATGGCATGGATCTTAAAATATTTCGTTTTAATAATATAAACGTATAAAAGGGGGTCGTCCATAATTTATATATATTTACTTATTACCATTGTAGACACTAAATCTGGGGGCTAAAAACTCATTTATGGATGAGAATTGTACTCAAAATTATAAATAAATATTTTATATGACATTAATAAAAACAAATACTGACTAAAATCTGTCATTAATTCCAAAACATTAAAGGTACGTACACATGCCATTAAGAGATTTCTTAACCCTCTAATACCTATAGGGTGCCAAACCAATATTTGTTTTACCCCTTTTTTTGTTTTTGCTAAGTCTTAATTACACAAAAATTAGAATTTTTAAATGAAAAAATGTGTTTGTTTTTTTCGTGCCCCCTTGACGAAAAAAAAGTCAAACTTCTTCACTAACGTTCTTCAACTCAAGACAAACAAATGATATGGGAGTAAATTTTGTGTAAATTAGATTTCCAAGATGTATATAGATTATACATACCCTAGGGATGACCCGTCCCAGGATAGTGCAGAGGATGGAGTGGTTAGACGCACCACGTTATACCCACCTGGTACCGACCTATGTCCGCCATGGGATATATGGGACCTTCGTCTTGCCGTGGACAGACAAAGGATAGGAAGGGCTCCAG
>NW_027115145.1:369571-382796 GCF_000696795.3 Halyomorpha halys
AATATTGTAAAATTGCAATATTTCACAAACAAGCTAAAAAAAAAAAAAAAAATTAGATTTCGAGATGTTAGATGAAAATGGTTGAGGGGACAAAACTGGTTAATTCTAGCAGGAAAATGTTTATATTGTAACAGATTCGAGTTAGTTAGTCCTGTCCTCATACTCTGCTACTACAATATAAACAATTTTCCTAATAGAATTGGCTGTTCTTATTCTAAATGTTATTATTATTCTGGAACGAATATTTTCTGCCATAAGCTATAAGAGGGAACGCATCATCATTATACTTTTTTTTTTTTAATAATTTATTGTTATTTACAACTGTATACACATATATACAACAAGTAAATTTGCTGTAGGTGACATAGTGACATGATACAAACATGTGGAGAATCTACCCACTGATAGAAACTCCAATATCATTTCTAGAGGAGAAGATCTGGAGGCCATCTTCTTTTCAGACGCCTAGGGGGATTATTAGGTAATAAAGGAGAAGCCAGGTTAGAAAAAAGTGGATTTGAGGGGTTGAGAATTTTTTTATGGAAGGAACGGTATCTGGTTCTGGCCAAATCGGCAACATATGGAACATTGAAAAATAAATTTTAAAACTATATTTCTTTCCAAACGTTTCACTTTTGTAGGACAGTTTTAGCCTCCTGGAAAGAGTGCAATGTTTATTTTTTTTTTTATGGAGTTGGTATGGGTGTGACCTGTAGGTTCATTGACACACAGTGTATACCCGATACACCGACTCTTAGCACTGACTCACAATATTGCAGAGTGAATCATGGTCATAATTTACGATAAATTTTCTAAAAAGACCGTGCATTTAGTCACAATGCATATTTAATTGAAATAAAATATGAATTTAGTGTTTCTACTTATAATTTTCGTTCTGTAGTTGGAGTTAAACAAAGATTAAATCCTAAAATCTCAGGAAGTCTTTCACAAAATGCTTTCATCACAAGAATATTATAACAAAGCAAGTATCATTTATCTGATTTGAACGTTGTTCAAATGTAGCTTAAGATATTCCCTTATTTGTAATACACTTTCAGAATTGTGTCACCTGTAGGTGACAGAAGGCACTGGAGAATGAAAAATTGGTTTAATGAGTCAGGCCGTTGAGTGTGGTTGCTGACCATGTTTAACGGTTGGTCAAAGCAAATTAGGAATTTGAAACTAAAAAACAAAAAATAATCCTTTGTAATTTTTTTTTAACAAACACTTTTCTAAAATTGATTTTTAAGCTTGGAATTCTAACAATATTTATTAGTATTATTAAGTGTAAAAAAAAAATAAATAGAAATTTGTGTAGATAATTTATTTTTTTAACGTTTTGGTTTTAAAGAGAAATATAGTAAATTAATCAGTTGTTTTAAGTATATCAATAAGTTGTTTTATTTTTACATCAATCAATTTTCTTTTTCAGGGAGATTAAAGTCCCATCGATTGACCACTACAGATTATCCTGTGGTTAGCTCCCGGAGGTCACAACCTTAGTCACCTGAAACCACAAGAAATAAATTACTACTTCGGTCAACGGTTCTTTAGAAAAGTTCTTCAGCTCGACTGTAATTAGAGATCACCAGGTCACTGGATAGCTCATGGATTACGGTATTCCCCGGTAGTGATTTGAGCATAGGATAAGTATAAACATGAAATATTGTTACTGGACTCCAAATGACAACGTTTTTGATAAAATGGACCAATTTTTTTTATATTTTTCTCAAAACTCGACATGGCAGTGTATAATTAGGTGTTCTTTAATATCAGCTAAAGTTTTTTTGTTTTTTTTTTAAATTATTTATTTATTGTAATTTACAACTGTACAAAATAATACAATAAGTAAATATGTAGTAAGTTTCATATACACATGAAAATCTTGGGAAGGAACCACCCATTGGTGGTACTTCAAACATTAATTTAAACTAGAAGGTCTCGTGGCCATCTTCTTTTCAGGCGCCTCGGAGGATTATCAGGGATTGTTAAGGATGAAAGATTAAGAGCTAAAGTTTAAATACCGACTTTTCAAAATGTTTTCCTCTTAAGAATCTTTAATTTTTTTTTATTGAACTAAATAACAAGTTCACATTGCTTGCAGTTATAAAGTGGATAAATAAAAAATATATAGAATTAGATAATTAACTAAAGGTTTTAAAAGGAAAAGCAGAGGGCGGAGTTTTAATATGAAAGAGCTGAGACCGTCGATCACTCCCGATTGCATAGGGCTTCATTATATTTTGCTAAAGATTCTTAGCATTATTATCTTGTATTCTTAGCAGAAACAAAGTTGATATTTGTTATTTCTACCTCAAAAAAACTGAAAATTTAAATAAGTTTAAAAATCTAAAATTAAATTTTTATAGCCACAAAAAAATAACATTTTGTTTGATATTTGACAGCAAAAGGAAAATATTTCCAAATAAATTAAATTATTAATACTAATTAAATGAAAAAGTATATTTGATGACTACAGTTGTTTAATTAAAGTTTCTTATAAAGGTAAAATAATTTTGCTTATAATGTGATGAAAAATAATTTTATGAACTATTCTTATATGAATTATAAGGACACATTTCAATATATAATCAACTTTTTAAACCATATAATAAACTAATAAAGTTTCTTTTTGATAAGCAAACATTTTTCTTTTTTTTTCCGTCCATGAAAAAAAAATGCGTATTATTAATAGTTGCTAAGGCATTTATTGTTAATGATTTTCATTATTTTTTTAAAATCATCTTTTGTAATACATATGTTTGTATAGTTCTTTTATAATCTATTTTTTTCTGCTCCGTCTGCTATCTTTGTTGTGTTATCATGTAATTACATCACGATATACGACATTTTCTTAATTCATTTCTTTTTATCATATCTGATGTCAAATTCATTTTGTTAATCAAAAAATTTTTAAAATTTAATGATGTATTTACTTGGAGACGTATAGCTCACTAAGATACACACTGCGTATCACGAGGAAGAAGTGGGTTTAAATTTATAAACCAGCGAGAAAGGTCGCTAGCACTGTAATCCATAATTAATGGCACTGTTTCGAGGAAACCTAAAATTGATGCGTTGATGAAACGTCATCTACTACGTGTAAAATAAAATTATGGGAGGGATTCTCACTAATTTTTATTTTTATTTATGTTCATGATTATCATTTTAGGCTCATTAATTCGTTTTGTTGTAAACGGATGACATTGTTCAGAAATAATGAAGCAAAATAAATTTTTGATTAATCTTTCTTCGAAATCTAAAGCGGTCGTCTAACTCGTTTATAAGAAATATATTTTTTTTTTAATTTCTCAAGTTGGATCCAATACCAAACACATAATCCTTTGAGAGGAATGGATTTCAATTAAATTCTTACGGTTTTTGTTTAGAAGCACTGTCCTTTCTTTGTTTTTGTTTTTCACATTAGGAATATTGTGCACATTATATTATACTACTCATCAGAAACGAATGCAGTAAAAGGAAATTCACAGTTCGTTATACGGAAAAGTTATTCGAGAACCCTAGCAATGAAACACTGACGGAATGTTTTAAAATGTTTCCGGAATTAGCCTAAAAGAAAATGTTCCCAGTTCAACTGGATTCATTTTTTTTTTCCGAACTCTTCGTTTTCTCTTCTAACAGTAGGAGGTAAAAAAGTTAACCTTCCCTTGTGACGACTGAATGAAGACCTTTCCTGTCGGGCAGAGTAGATCAACTAACCACGCCTACAGTCTAAGGTTTCTATCTGCAGAGAATGTTTTAAAGGAAAAGGTTTCTATTTCGAATAGTCTTCTTCATGTCTCTGCTACTGGACCTCACCTGCGCCCAAATCATAGTCATGTGCTGTGCCAGAGAATCTCTCCTATTCCATCAGTGTCAACTACTCTTGAAAGACTAACTCCTAAGGGGGAAGACCATTTAGAAATATTTTCCCCATGGTCGCGTCAACTTTATTGAAGATACCTTTTATTCTCACCTTTCTATCCTCAAGATAAAGGTACAAGCTGTTGGAAACTTATTCTTCTGTTACTGATGGAGCTCATTCAGCCACCACACGACAAATAGAAGTTACAAATAGTAGTAGTATACCTGTAGGCGTCGGTGGTCCTCTTACTTTTGGTTGATTGAGAATATTCCTCATCACTGAAAGGAAACAGACTGGTCTATATGATTTTGGGAGTTGATTATCTATGGCTTACTTTTTGTAAAGTTCTCTCCATTCGGCAATCCTTTAATCTCTTGAAAATCAAATGTAAACGACAGAAATAAGAATTCATGATCAACAAAAGTGTTAAGTTATCATTTCACCAATCTTTAGTGAGAAACGGTGCCGCTTTCAACGCAGTCTAAGGGGGTATGAAATTTATTTCGTGGCGGTTCCACGAAATGGACATTGACTGGCTAAAATAGGTTAGTTGTTTATAAAACCCCGTATACCAGAAATTGTTCAATAGGGCAAAAATGTATCTGGTCGTGTTGATTACTAAGCAACTCAATTATGAATAGAACTAAAAAACTCTAAAGCTGAAGTTGATTCTATTTTATAAATATACAAAGTACAGAATCGTTATTTATTGGTATGAATTTTGCCATCAGTGGACACGGAACTGAATGAAGTTTCTATAGCAGTTGAGAATCTGCTTTTGCAATATAGCTTCAAATCTTTGTTCTCCAATGGCGTGGGTTGAATTCAGCCTTGCGGCGGGCAATAAAACTTAATCTTTCCTCTTATTAGGACTGATTGATTTACTATTGAAGGCGGTCGTTAAGAGTAACCTTTCTTTTTATTTTCTCTCTAACTGAATCTGTAAAGGATCAATTTAAGAATGTTCAAATAGAAACTATCTAATCCATCTCATAATTGTTTAAAATATCGGACGCTAGAATACATAAGTACATCCATGGCAAATCATCAAACTTTCGAGAATATTGAATTTATTAATCCTCTAGTAGGGTTGCATTTCTATGAATCAGTTGCAACGCTTCGGTCACGGTAAAGTTTCTTACGGAATTTTTTTTTTGTTTTACTACAAAATTGTTTAAGACAATCCAAAAATGTTTTCCCAAGGTGGAACAGCTTTAAAGTTAAAATAAGAAGTATACAATTTATTACTCATTGAACCCTTATTATGTTGCTGCCAATCACATAAATATTTCAGAAAATGCAAGAGAAACACAATATTTAGAGATAATTCACGAAATCACAAGAATTGGGATGAGATCTCAAATCAAAATAACGAGGAGCTCTAGATTAAAATGCATCATGACCATTTTTGGACGCACTTGCGCACTTCGAATAAGAATTGGCGAGAAATTTAAATCTCAAATTTCTGTTGTATGTATATCATGTTAATGATATTTTCTCTATTACAGAAGAACAACGACTGAAGTACAACGAATCTTAAAACCCGTTAAAAATGGTGGCATGTTAATGAATTGGGATATCAAAAGCTAAATGAAAAAAGTTGGAAACGATCCATTTCGGTCTCCAACAAGTAAGAAATTTCCTAGTCACCATCCATGACATTCAGTTCAAATAGAAAATTTCTGATAGGGTTAACGTATGTCAGAGATATGTAATAATTAGAAATTTACCTAATATATATCACTAAGCATCACTTATTACTAAACTATAATCTATCGTCTGAATTGGAATTATCTTTTTCTCTTCTTTATTAATTTTTTCATTTCATTTACAGTTTTTTATTTATTTTTTTTAACTGATACTTAATCAGTATTTTTAACTTTTTCCAGTAAACTAAATCTAAATGAAATTATATTTCTGTAATAGGGACCACATATTAAGAAAGAACGTCAGTCACTGAATCTTAAATTAAATCTTTTGCACTCACTACTCAGACGAAATTCCAAATTAAAATAAAGTCAAAAATTAAGCACATGCAGATAATTACTAAAACCTTGCTGGACATATGCACCACAAATTCACAAGATAGCTAAACAGACTCCAATCAAACGATTACAATTTTTCCAATATAAAACACTACGACTTATCACCAAAGCACTATATCACATAAATAATAGCACTTTATATACTGACTTAAAAATTCTATCAGTCATTGAATACATACGAACTTTTCCATAAAACGTACAAACGTTTCCATGAAAAATTACTGGGGCACCAAATACACTTTTAGGACCAATGGCCTTGGATTCTTACACAAAAGAGTAGTTTATGCTTGAGAATCCATAGAGGAGACTAAAAAGAAAGTGGATGAGAGACTTGTTAACATGAGAAAGTAAGAAAATCCAGAGTACAGGTACATTAGGTGTTCTTCCTTATGAATTACTGGATAATTTAATCATGTGACTGTCAGGCAATCAGTTGATTGTCAAGTTTGTATTTGACTAGAGCCAATCTAAATAAAAAGAGAAAAATAAACTAAATTAAAATTTCTGTAATTATTATTTTATATATATCTTTTAATCCATTATTTGAGGAATTTAGCTTGTTTGAATTTTTTTTACAAACCGTTAGGTAACAATTAAGAATCAGGAAAAAAGTTACTTAATTCTAAAATAAAATCCACTAGACTTATAAATATAAGACAATACAATATGGCTTGATTCAACATGAGATTTGTCCTCACATCTGTTTCATTTAGTACAAAAAATTGTTTTTAATTCCTTGAACATGCACTCTAAATTGACGAAATCTCATTAAACAGGCAATGCTGTCCTGTTAGAATGAAGTACAAATCAAAATTACAAATTGATGGTGATGATAAATTAATGTATCTATTCTTCTTAATCATTTTAAAATAGATTATTAAAGTGACATGAACATATTACTTGGAACAGTTTATGATCCACTATAAATCTCTATGTAATAAGATTTTATTTGAGCAAAATGTCCTTCGATAACCAATCGGGAAAATCACTATTTAGAACACATCACTTGAGTTATACCTTTTCTAGAAAATTGAATATTGAAATAGTTTCATCTTTGACATTTACACTTTAATGTTGAAATAAAAAATATTGTTATTGAATAATAAATGTCGAAATCGACAGTAAATGCAAATTTCGAATTCAATATTCTAATATTCGTTCATCTAAGATACATATCTTTAAACGCGCACGAAAATTCTTGAGACAAGTAAGATATGTATTACTGACTTAACATTCCCTAAACTAATTTAGTTAAAAGAAGTCAAAAGCAATTTTGTTTCGCACAATAATGATCCATCGAAAAAAAAAAAATAATGACAAAATTTAGAGTTTATTATTTTTTTTAATAATCACCACCTTCACAGTTTTTACTGCACTATAACGATACATGTTTAATTATTTTCAGTTAAAATATTTTTCTTTTTAAAGAAATCTTCCTAAAAATAATGCTTTCTAAAAGAGAAACTTAGAAGAGGCGAAATCTTGGTCATATTTTCTTAACTATAAGCAATTGGCGTAACCTATAGGGTAGCCCGGAAGAAAACTTTTGAGCTTTTGCAAAGTTAATTTAATCTAGGTAATGTAATGGACATGTTGTATTGCACCTAACGAAGATGGTTCAACCAGGACCATAAATATGTTCTGCTGATAGGCTGCAGAGATTATAAGGGGAATGCGAAGCGGCATGGCAATCTGTTTTCAATATACCCTCGACATTCTCCAATGTCTGCTGCCCAAGAGTCTTCCAGTAACAGACTTTGTTCGGCTCTTCCAATACTTTATATGCCCCAGTAATAAGTTACCTCCAAGAAAAGCTTATGACTAATAGAGGCAACCACTGTGAAGAAGGAGTTCTCATATACAGGGGAGCTCGCAAAGATCAGTTCTTTATTGGAGGAATTGTGGTAGGAAAAAACGTGGGGCGGGGGCGCATAGATATTTATAGATAACTTTTCTCTTGACTGGTAATAGCATATATTTTTGAGGATCTTGGGGATCAGCCAATAAGATAACTTTAACTTAACTGATATTGAAGCAATGATTCGCAGCTTTATTGTTTACATGGTCATGCCCTACAATAAAAAAAAACTTGTTTTAGAAACAAATAATTATTTAAAAACTACAATGTATAGAATACAATTTAATATTACTAACAATTACAGTCACTTACATTGCTGTGATACAACTAACTCAAGGTTTGTGCCAGAACTAACACTGTCACGATCTAATTCCTAAGAAACCAATAGTAAAAGATACGCAATTAATTACAAAAACACGACTACTTCATCCAATATTTACACCAATACGAAAGGTAAAAACAAATTAGTTCTGCAATCTAATATGATGTATGAAATTCCGTGTGAAGAGAGCTGCAGGAATGAAATTTTGGAACTTCAGAACAGTATCTCAAAAGAAATGCATATTAACAAAAATACAGTAGTATATGTATAACGAAATACCAAAACGAATCCGACCAAACTGCTCTCACCACACATTTCAGACAATCACGCCATAGATTTGAATTTGATACACCTAAAATCCTTAATAGGGAAAACACAATCCAACTGTATAGAAAAATATAAGAATCGGGCAATCAACAAAAAATCATATTTAGAAAATTAATAATCCAATCTCATAAACACATAAGACATAATTAGCAAAAATAAAAATAAATCGACAACATTTTATTTAACTGTTTTGAACTAGTTTCTGTAGGAGGTCGATGAGTATTTAAGTTTTTAGTCCGTCCGACAACTTTTTATTTTCTATTAGGTTATTTTGATTTTTGTACTTTACCATTGGAGCTTGTCATGTTTTAGGTATATGTTTGACCTTATTTTAATTTGTTAGGTAGAAACTGTTTCATAATATATTGAAATTTTTTAGTTTAATGTCATTAAGTTACATATTATCCATTATATTTATCTGATTATTTGTTACATTTGGGTTTGGAGATTATTTAAATAAAAATTAAGAATATATTTTTTATATAATTTGAAAAAAAATGATTATTATGTGATCCTGCGTACAAAATTCACTTTCACCGAGATTTCTTGTAAATATAAACACTCCGTTGTGAGTAAATTCTTTTTATCCATTTCTAATGCCAACCCTGACCTAGGGTAAAAATCCTTATTTGCATCTATTCCTTTTTTTCCTTATATCGACCCTTTGCTTTGTCGGTTGTGTTTTCCATCCTGTCCAATCACACACAGAGATAGCCTGTCCAATTCAGGAGGGATAGCAAGGCACCAGTATTTCGTTTAAATATCCTTCCTCTTTCTTGTCTCCAGAGGTATCCCTGCAAAGAGAATTGTCTTTCAAAAGATTAAACCTTTTTTTTTTTTTTTTTCGTTGTTAAATAGTAAAACACCATAAAATCTTCTTATATTTCTTCAGCGTGAGAAAAATAAATAAATGTTGCTATAAAATAGTAAAGGGAGTCTATCTGACTTTAGCCATCAAAATAATTCACTTGACTGGGTGGTTAATATCAATAATTTATTTATGTAATATAATAACTTTCGGATAAATGTTTGAACTACAAGACAGCCTAGAACTAACTGCCAAATATCATGAAGCTAGTGAAACCCAGTATTTATAGAGGAAGGGGGTCGTTATTTTGATGTCATTGCATTTTTGATTTTTAATCAATAACAATGATTATTATGATAACTTTTGAACTGAATCATAACTTGATAACTGAATCATAGAAGAGAGTAATTATTAGTATATCGCTATTAGTATACTCCTTGATTGGTAGCGATGAACTAAATTTCATTATCATAGAAGGAAAGAACAAAACTGGGAATAGAACAAAAAAGTACTCTATATAATACAGAAAATAATCCTATCAAACCTGTCTAAACTTTTGGAAAGATTGGTACATTCCCAACTCACTTCATGCCTTGAATAAAATATTGTCCTTAATCCCTTCCAATCAGGTTTCCGTTATGGTTATTCCACACAATCGGCTCTACTAAAAATTTCCCAAGACCTCCACATCTCTATAGACCAACAAAAAATTACAATCCTCTTGAAATCTTCGACTTTTCCAAAGCTCGACTCTGTTGATCATACAATTATGTTCTTACAACTGCACAATATATCCCTGTCCAATAGCTCCTTGAACTTGTTTCACTCCACCTGTCTCTCCACTCCCAAATCGTAGTTGTTCTTAATAAATCCCCCTCATCATCACTACTTTTCCCTCACAGTGTCCCTCAAGGTTCCTCTCTCTCACCAACCCTATTCTCCGTATATATAAATGACTTACATAACGCTATCCAACACTTCCAATATGATCTGTATTCCGACGACCTATATATATGTATACTCATCTTTTCATCCTTCTGACTTGTTCGAGGTATCCTGTGAGCTCCAGGACGACATTGACAATATACACCGTTGGGCAACTGAAAATAAATTGAGTCTGAATCCATCAAAAACCAAGGCCATTCTCATCGGATCAAAACCCTTTATTAATTCCCTTTCTTATTATCCCTTATTACACCTCAAAAACATACCTATCCAGTTTTAAAACACCATAAAAAACCTAGAAGTCACCTTTAATCAGCACTTAATATGACAGCCACATTTCCCAAATAACTTGAAAAACCATCTCAATCCTTGAACAGCTTCTAAAAACTCGCGATTCATTTCCTCAAAGTACTCGTTACCTCCAAGTATCTCTCCCACATTTCGAGTACGCATGACTAGTGTATGGAGGACTATCCATTGAACAAGAAAAGAGATTTAAAAGACTGATGAATTGTTTTATAAGATTCGTTTTTGGTATTCCTAGGCATTCCCATATCTCATGTCACTATTTCCAGCAAAGCTGGCTCTATTCCAATACCCGGAGACAATTTTTTTTTTTCGTACCCTCCATTGAAAATAAGGAATAGTTAGGTACAATGATGTCAGTTGAAGTGTGGGGGTTCTGTCTGCTCCCCGGAGACAATGATACCCTGGCATATTTATATATCAAACCCTAATGACCAAAACCCTTTCTACATCATTGACTTCCTTACCCTACGTTTATCCATTCACCTATTAAACACAAGCTTCCAACCTACCGATCTCTATATCCCCACCTACAGAACTACTTCCTATGAAAAATCTTTTGATATCCGAGCTACCTATTTTTGGAATACCTTTCCTATATCCATCCATAAAGCTTCCTCCTTAACCTCATTTAAACATCAACTACATGTCTCCTAGAATATCAAACTTCCATGAACTTGCGGTGTAATTTAATGTAGTCAGACAAAAGCTTCATAACTCTGTTCATAATTGTTATTCCTAGGGGACCAAGTGTCCCAGAATAAAGATTGATTTTTCATTTTTCATTACTGGTGACGCGGTGAGAGGATTCACCGCCTCACTAGTACAGAGCTAGTGGAATCTGAATAACTGTTTACTAACAGTTAAGCTAGTCTGAATAACCGTAAAGCTACAAACACCCTTTATATGAGTGAAGAATCTGACCATTGCCAGAACTCCAATAGTCCAATTTATGTTACAATAAGCTTCGTGGCCATAACTATTTCAATCCTAGAGCTGTATTGTAGGAATTAGGAAAAATGGATAGGGATTTAATAAGAGAATTTGCGAGATTAGAAAGGTATAAATAGAATTTCAAAAATTTGGTTGGTGCAAGGTCAAGGATATAAATGATATGAAGATCGTGGTGTAATGGTCAGTTGGAAACGTATTATGGAGCGTTGGCTATGGTTCTGAGGATTTGGAATTGAAAGGATTGAATACGTTATACGCTGATATTTGAAGATTTAGTCTGTAGTTCAATAGTTATAAATTAGTAGTTTCCTATCTATTGAGAGATGAGAGGTCCTGTTTAGTGTTAGGTATAGTTCGCTGAATCATCTGTTTCTTGTATTTCAAGTTTAGATATCGTAGGACAATGTTAAAAGTCACGGGAGTACATTTCGATACATCACTTTTTATTCGCTATATATTGCAACATTTCTCGATTTGGTTGAGGTGTGTTCAGGGATACTGGGGGGGCTGTTACAGGATCAGAATGAAAGGGTGAAATGGCTGTATCGTCAGCAAATTTTGCCAGGAACGTGTCAAGATTGATAAGAATGTCAGCATGAAGAGGATGTTGAGGACAGCAAAGAAGGCACTGCCTTGGGGAACCTCAGCCTCGACAGGATAGATATCTCAGAACTCAGTGCCACTGCGATATTTGAGAAGTAGTATCAAAGGATAAAGAATAAGGTTTCAAGTAATATGGAACATGAAAAGCAATCCGGCGTGCCACAACCGGTCAAAACTTGCCAATATCGAGAACGCCAATGACCTCTTAACATCGGGGCCAACAATCAAACCATGCCAACAGGTAGAACATTGTTTCAGGACTAACGGTGTGGCCCACCGATAAATAACATCAGTGTAAATTTTCGATTCTTTGAAATATGTCCTTTTCTTGTAAGACTTAAAAAATGGTGTGAAATATTCTTCCGCGTGATTTTGAGCTCGGTTATTATTTATCTTAACTCAGTTAAATTCTGCCCGTGATAATATCGGAGTAACTGTAATTCCGATTAGTAGTAATCAGTCTTTTAATTAGTTTTAATATTTTATTATTCATTTTACGTTCTTACAACCAGAATTATATATTTTTTTCTGCATATAACGATAAAAGATCTATGCTGAGGTGGTGACTCGATGGGACTAAAGCAGGAAGTTGAGCTTCTGTGCATATCTCAATTTGTACAACCGTTTGTTTAAACATTTATTTGTAAAGTTTGTTTGAATTTTGATGCATCTCATCTGCTAAAAAAATCATTTACACCCTTAACATTGATTTTTTTTTTAAATAGTGGGTCAATTCCTAGTTGTTCTTTAAAAATTTTTTATAAAACATTTTAAAAGAGGTGTTGATATAGCAAAGGTAGAGAATGATTTTTTGGGGAATAGGCTCGAAAAACTGTACTTTACTTATCCCAATCTAATGCGAGTTCTTGAACCGTTACGAAATTCCATAAAATACCCACATACAGAATATCTTCTGTAAGTCCTACGAAGTTTTCCTCTTGAATAGCAACTGAACTTTTCCATTCTATGTGTGTTAAGTAAAAGTTTATGTTGATTACGTATCTTTTTTTTTTTTTCAAAATAAATATTACAATCTGCCATTGTTGGGCAATAGGTAATAGAGATAACTTATCACATTAATACTAAAATAAAACAACATTAATAAAAAATAACATAAAATAAAATAAATGAAAAAAATCTATTGATATGTATGAGAGGCACCAGCTGGAGTTTTTTAACTTAAAATAATTTC
>NW_027115145.1:383901-385370 GCF_000696795.3 Halyomorpha halys
TATATAAATACAGATACATATATTACATTAATATATGAATACATTTCAATTTAATACGTGTACGGGGAACCCCTAATCGGGCTTAGAAACCCCGAAGCCCCGTACACGGCACTATAAAATAAAATAAATGAAAAAAATCTATAAAATAAATAAAATCTCTCTCAAAATACATATAAACAGAAGAATAAAAATCAAACAATTGCGTATCAAACCTACATATTTATCTTAATATTAAATAAAAATATATTTGTTTTTAGTTTAAATTTTTAGTGTCCAAAAATGAATGGGATAATGTTGTTAAGTTTATTGTATTTCAAAGGTACATCCTTTAATAGTAGAGAACCAATCTGATCCGACAAGACTGTAAATCAACGAAGGAATAAAAAATATAAACATTTGAAATATACACATGATAACATCTTAATTCTAAACATTTAAGGAAAAACACACCGGAAAAAATGTGATACGAAAATTGATATGATTCAGGATAAAATAGAATTTTTTTTCTATGTTATTTTTAACTTCATTTAACAAACAAAGAAAACTAATAAGAATTGTAATTTAATATTATGTGTCATTCTGTTTTTTATCACATTCACTTGTAAAATAGCTCAAGAAGTAATAAAGAATAGGAAAATATAAAATAAATTGATGAAAATTTTTTATGTACATCGTAAGAAGAATCAGTTTTAGGACCAATAAGGTAGATTGTCGGACCTATTTCAATTTTATAGCAATAGCTCACTTAAATGTTTGGTTTAAATTTACTGCTAATGGAACAAATACAAGAAATAATTGTATTTAATGATTTTCTTCTTGTGGAATTATCAGGGTTTTATTTCTAACATGAAAACGGAAAATATACTTCACCATTTATTGCCACTCTGGTTTGAGAGCCGGTGGTTTTACCTTTATTGTTATTAGAGATGCGTTCAATGTTCAAAGAGGAGAAATAAAATTTTTACACATTTCATTGAATTCAAAGCTTCAATTCAATAGAAATTTGTTCATAATTTGTATTGTAGTTTTTTAAACTATTTATTATTTTTTCATTTTTTATTTATATTTGCCTCTTTTTCTTTTACCAATGTAAAAGAAAGAAATAACAAAATCTCTTTCTTTTACATTGGTAATTCATTAGAAATATTTTCTCTCACCAATGCTGGCATATTTATTAACTGTTGACTTAAGTAGATGCAAAATACTGATAATGGCGAAACAAATAAGAAATGTGTGTCCGTGATAAATTAATGGATTCAAATCAAAATTAACTAACTGTTTACAAATTTGGAAGTATTAAAATATATAGATGTTGAAAATAAGTATTGAAAGTATTATTACACTTTCGATTAATGATATTTTGTAACTTCCTCTAAATTACTACATTATTTTGAATTAAAAAATCTCTTATACCACCCCGGCCAGCGGCTCATGAGCCAAAATTGTAACCCCCGTCCTCAGTGGACCTA
>NW_027115145.1:385420-401713 GCF_000696795.3 Halyomorpha halys
TATATATTTATATACATGTGTATATCAATATTGTTATCTATATATTTTCAATAAAGGTCAGAAAAAAAATTTAAGAAATCTCATTAGTGACCTTTCAACTTCTTTTATTCGTTAATTTCAATGTACTTTTTTTCAACATTTTTTTCCTAATATTTCTGTTAAAACATTAGGATAAGTAGTCAACAATAACTTTACCAAAAAATCTGCAAAAAGTTCATAATTTAATCAATCAAAGCCAACTATTAGATCATCGTTACTTTGTTTTTATTCATTTCTCCAAATCTGCACTGTGAATAAAGAATAACTTTGTAATTTTAATATAATTTTGTTTTATCTATTTTAAAACTGTAATGTTATCTTAACATTAGTTGGTTTAAAAAAAAAAAAAAAAATAAATAGTTTTATTCACATCGTTTAATTAGTATATCAAATATTTACTTTATTTTATTTTTTACAAATAATTAAACTGAAGCTTTTAAATCATAAAATTATCATTTTTTTTCATTAGTATTTTATGAAATTCGTCATTTATTAAAAATTACCTTAAAAAAAGAACTCATAATTTCGAAACTTTCACGATTTAAAATTCTGTAAAAAAAAAAGTATTAACACTTAATTAATTTAACTTAAAAATGTATGAATATGGTAAATCATGTACTTTAAAAAAGAAATATTAATAAAATATTTTAATGTTGGTTAATAAATTGCAATTTAAGTTATATTTTCAATTTATGTTGTAAACCTCCAAATTGTATTAGTGCATTCATATTTTACATGATGTAAATAACTAAACAGGAAAAAAGGATGTTAAAAGATTAATTAGTATCCGTATTAATTACGATATTTATGCTAATCCCTTTATTTTCTAATGCAGTAATAACAAACGTGATGAAATAATTATTTTAACTGACAAACACTTGTCGCTGGTAATTAATGTTGTAAAATGACCTATTTTAAAGCTTATATTTGCTCAAGTGATTTGTAAGTTTAAGCAAATTGTGTTAATTGTGTGTTCCAGAATCGTAACTCATTGCCAGTAGTAAGGGTGGACCAATAATTTTTATGCCTTTGCTGATCCGAGCTTGCTTTGCTTCTAAGTATTGGTATTTTTCGTAATGGGAAAAATATATTATATTTTTAATAATTAAGGCCCATTTAAATAAAGATTAAAATATCAACAATTAATTATTTAGATGGAATAATGCAACAACCCATGAAGGGTTCGGGGCTCAGTACTTTATAAGGAAGTACTATTACTAGACCAACGGTTGTGCAAGGAGATGACATTTCCAGAATTACGCATGGTCGCCAGATTTTCTCAAACCCTCAGGCTTCAGTAACAGAATCAATACTTACCTGCCATAGTTGGATTCAAATTCGAGTCGTTGGAGTTAGTAGTACAGTGCCATACGACTGAGCTATCCCATTCCCAATCAATAAGCAGAGTAAATATTTAATTTAAATAGACTGTCTGTTCGTGTTATGCATCAGCCTTATCAACTAATCTTTCATTCATTAATTAGGTGATTCATTTTATTTTTTTTTACATATTTTTTTAATTAAAGAAATATATTTAAAGATAAAAATTCTAATGGATGCTAATAGAAATGTTCATTATCACTTCAAATCTTAAGTAAAAATTTAAATTAAAATATTGCTTCCTCGTTATGGAAGTTAGAGAAGCTTTGTATTCATGCAGGGAAAAAAGGAATTTATTTTTTGTGACAATTTAAATGTTTAAATAATTTATTTCAACTGAGTTTTTCAGAATCACACTTTAGTTGTATGTAAGTCACATAAATAAGTAGATTTATCAAAAGTTGAATTTTATTAGAGAAACACAATTAACAAACTAAAAGAACTATCATAGGCTCATTTGTTTTAATAATTTATTTTACTCATTCATGTATTTGATAATTGCGATGAAAAGGATCAATTTGCACACGAGGTTTGTAGTTTTTAATAATCAAATAAAAGTAGTTCTTCGAATTAAGCTTCAATGATTCAACTCATAAACGCCTATATTAATGTTTATTGAGTATGGTGAAAGCCAGTCGATACTATAAATTTTAATCTTAGTGGCTCAAATATTTTCTTTTCTTTTAGGTGAAAAAACAAAACTGAAAGTTACATTTGTAGTGAGACAAAAAATTACATAAATAAAAAAAAATAAGGCTATAGTTTTTGTAATCTAGTTAACAAAATCTTCATTAGTTAATAGGAGCTATGACAAATCACTAGCCGCTGACTAATGTAAAAACATCCTAACACAGAATGGAAAAAAAACACACACTTTAATTATACCAAAATAAATCTCAAAAAGAATTTCAAAGATTTACAGATAAAATATCTAAGGTCAAAATGCCTAAATATTAAATGTTTTCAATACACACATTACACGTAACATCTTGAATTACTAGTTTATCGAGACAATCATTTTCTGATTGACAATACTTATTGAATAATTATAGATGAAAACTGATGAAGAAAGAAAGAAGAGTATTATGTAATTTGATAGTTGATTATAAAATATAAGGTCCGATAGGAACTTAATGATTTTGGACGTACGGGACTGCTGCGCAAATGCAGTCCGGTGGGCAAAGGTTCCAATGGAGCGATGCACAATACACTGCATAGGACTTCCCATCAAACCGAAAGGGACTCACATGTGTGATTTCGTTGGGTTTTGTTGGTCAAGGTATGGTATAGGCATTTTACAATAATTAAGGCAATTTTGTTGCTTTTAATTTTAAATTTATTGTTTCAATTAATAACAAATAAAACAATGGATAAAGTAATAATTTATAAACGAAGTAAAAAATATCCAAAACATTGAGTAACATGGCTCATCAAATGATCCTAAAATTCTTTTCGTTTTTGAAAATTTGTAAAATATTCTTTTTGAGTTTTTTAATTAAGCTTTCCCTAATAACGTATTTTTTAAAGTAAATTTCTTAAGTCTTGTAAGTATTATAAAAAAAAAAATTTTCTCGTTTTATGTTGGACATCCATCATTATCCGCGGACCAATGGCTGGCGAAAGACGCTTTCGATATTGAATTAATTCTGAAGCGCTACAGGCATTACTCAACTAATCAGCAAGAATTAATTAGGTTATGAAAATTTTCATCCTTTCATGAAAGAAAATTTTAATGCTTCCTTTGTTTGGCTTTTCGCCTGTTGTATAGCAATTAGTTAAGGCCAATTCTCTCCACATAAATTAATCTTCATTCAATTTTGTATAAAATATGAAGCACTTATAAACGCTTTGAAAGCAATAAATTTGAACATTATTTTCTGTACTCTAAAAAAAGATATTTTGGATTTCCATACCTATTCCGAAGGATATTAATAGAATCGTTATGGATGTATAGTTCAAATATTATTCCTAGACTAACTCAATTCCATATTCCTCAGATCGAGCGCATAAGTAAGTTAGAAGGAGAGTCTGTCTAAGAATTACTTTGAAGTTAATATCGAATTTTTAAAGTGGAGATAAGAGGACTTAAATTTAACCTTCCATTAACATCTTCTTCAAAAATGCCTGCATTTAAATTTAAAATCTGCCCCGACTTCTATAACAGCCAGTTAGCTCTTTAATGGCTGCTCACGTATAATCCACAAAGAGCCTCTGGTCCAAGGCAACATTACAGAGTATTATGCAAAGGGGGGGAGTATTTCGAAGAGAACGCTGCATAAGCAAAACTAGCGTAATTCCAAGTGATGCTAGCGGAGTTGTACGTACTGCAATGGTCCGCAAGAGCGAGGCGGAATTTTGATGCAGAATTTCGCTCATCAGTAAACATTCCGTCGGCTTCTGACCGAGAAGAATACAATGTCTGAATATTTTAATGCGGTCAGTAGCAGCTTGTAGTCGGAGAAATTCCTATCTGTACCAGATGTTTTTTTAAAACAAATTTTTATATTCATTTCAAACATTCACACAATAGCCACTGTGGTAAAGTTATTGAATTACGTTAGAATGTATTTGGATAAATGATACATTGGTTACCAGAGAGTAGTTTAATAGTCCTATGTCTAAAATGCAGTCTAAAAATTCGGTTCTGTGACACTTCACAAGGAAATGCGTTGGAACCCAGTGGCTCTAAAACTCTTACTATCTGGCTAACTAATTTAATAAAGTAATGAATTGGGTATTTATTTAATTTTGTCCACCTTGGATTCCTAAATGGTGTATCGTAGTGATATAGTTATACTATAAGCGACTAAATAGGATTCAATTTTGAGTTGAATTAGTTCCATAACACATTAAATAGTTCAATTAGTATTTCGTAAAATGTAAACTGTCGCCTACCAAAAACCAAATGTTTTTTTTTAATTTTGCCTAAAAGTGAGGACGTAGTTGCAAAAAGGATGTATGGTTCGATACCTCCTTTGCTGAGAACTCGTTTTTGAATTCTCCACCATCTTAACTATAATCTCTAAAATTGTTAGCGAGATATCTAGATTTTTCTTGTTGTTATGAATGTTCACTATACCTTTCCCTCATGAAGTGCTCAAATAGGACACAGTTGTTTCCTTTTAGAGGTAATTCTTTCGGACAAAGGGACAGGCACTTTGGCTTAGTGAAAGATAAAATAAAAAATAAAGGACCTCATTGAGCATATAATTGACCTCATTGAAGCATGAAAACTTATTTGAAGAACATTTTTTCTTTCCCCTTTCATTTAAGACTCGAATCAACTATCATAATTACTAGGAAGAAGGTTTGGAGCCTTTCCTAAAATAAACCTACAATTAGGAACAACGTATTTAAGGATGTAAAGTATATTATAAAGTATCAATCCACAGGAGAATACCTTGCATCCAAAAGTTGTCATCGAGACAGAACGGTTTCTTTCAAGTACATGATAAAATTTTTATTAAGCGTCTAAAGAAGTCACCACATGCTCCTTTGGTGTAAAAAAATATTGATGATCGAAAACCTGTTCCTGATGAATCTGAAAATTGTGTTAACGAGTGAAAAAATCCTTAAACTTCAGCAGATTTTTCATTTTTAGGGTTTTGAGAGCTCTAGTGGTGAACTAATTTTGAGTAATTTAGTGGATGAAAGTTATCAGTGTGTATTAAAATTTAATTCCAAAACTTTTGCTCACTACCTTACTAACAAAATGACTGAAAGGTTTGTTCACATGAAAATAATTAAATTTGGAGACTATTCATAAAAAAATGTTCTTGAATAAGTCAACAATTTTTTTTCTGTGTTTTTTTTCCTACTGTGGGTTTTAAAACAAATATTGAAAAATCAAGTGTATTCATTTAATACTCGTACATAAACTTTCACTATGAATATTCTAGAAGAAATACGAACAACAGAATTAATTCATTTCAATTCCTTATTAACTGGTGTGAACAAAATAGTGCCCCGGAATAAGGAGGTACTACGCACTTGGAAATTCCCTGATTTGCAAAAAAAAACTATTGAGAAAAAACACGTACTATCTTAATAGCGGATAATAGTGCCAATCATATAAAAGGCCTATGACCATTAGAAAATCTTGATAAGTCTGAGCAAAGTTCTGAAAAATTTGAAGCTCAATATTTCAAAACACGATTTTGGATTATACCTCGTTATTTCAATTGAAGTATTGTACAAAATATATAAAAACTTACCACTAAAACGTATAATCTTAATTTGTTACGAGGTAGCTAATTAGTTTGATAAAGTAATGAATTAAAATACTGTGTCTTTTTTCGGGTTTTTGTAATAAAAATCTTGAACGCATAGTAGAACAAATTAATTAACGTTAAATGATGCGTCGAATGAGTAAATAATAATTCCATCAAGTGGTATGGTCATAAATCACCTGTTCTTATTGTATATAGACTAATAGGTCAGCTATTGGAACCTAAGAAATAACTGGATTTGTTTTAGGGGTGGTTTGTTAGACACTTTGCTACTTTTTCAATGAATAATGTAATTTCTCTTGATTGGCTCATCAATAAAACCTGTTTGTTAAAATCTATTTAAATTTGGACTCATATGTAACACTGTACCTCAGTTTTAGAGGAAAATTAAGAAAAAAAGTTTGGATTTGGACACACTACTTTACCGAATTAATACGCTGTTGCATCTTATATATTCAACTATTTTTTTAATTTTTCGAACAATGAGTTTTTATCGGATAGATAGGTGAAAAAAATGTAATTCGTTAGTTTATTAAATTAAGATTTTTAGAACTGCTAACTTTTTCGGTGTTAAGGCTGAGAGAAATAAACTCTTTAAATTATTTGCAGATATTATTAAGACTTGTTTTGTGGCTGTATTTTATGCATCGGACTTATGCATTTTTAAAATAATCAAAAGGTTTAAAAAAAAAAATTAAACCCATACCTCTACAACCCATGAAGGGCCAGGCTGCATTACATTGTAAGGAACATAATTTAATACCAAAGGTTATGAAGATAGATAGTGATTTGGTTAAAATCACGCTCAACCGCCAGGTTTTTTCTCAATTTACTTTATAAGGTCGGGTGGAATCTAGAGGGCCCCCGAACCCACGGCTACACTAACAGAATTAATAATTATCTGTCAAAGCCGGCTTCGAACTAGGGTTCTTGAAGTTAATAGCAGAGTACCTTACCACTGAGCCACGTCGCTCCTAATCATCATTAATATTCGTACTGAATGCGAAATTCATCGATGTGTTTTATATTAATTGTTTCTTTGGCATTAATATTTTGTATTAATTCTTATTTTATGAAGTAGATTCATTCTAAACAATTCTTTTTAATTAATATTAACCTTGTTTTAAATATTAAGTAGTATAATTTTAATCAATGAAAATAATCTTATGCCTTCTTTTTGACGGCTTCAAGTAATTTTACAGTACAATCTGTATCCTCAGGTATGAAAAGAAAAATAGAAAACTTATCTGGATTCGTGATTTTTTTTTTTTCATCAGCGAGTATTCTATTCGCTCCATTCATACTTGCAAACTAACAAAAGATTCACCACCATGACATTTCCGATATTTCGTCCCGAGTTAATCTTGCGAGGATCTTTATACCAAGCAAACCAATATACCTGCTGAGTTGATTAAGATTAGATTATATCTAGATATTTAGGAAGGTGAATTTGTGAATGCTCTAAAATCTTGATCTATTTATACTAAAACAATTCGATACTCAATACGAACCATCCCTTGGATCTCTGATGTGTTGTCTATTCGCTGTAAGAGTCGATTTTGCGCGATAAAAATATTAGTTTATTCCATGCAACTTGTAATGATTCAAATAAAGAAGATTCAATGTAGATCCATATGTTTTAAAATATTAAAAATATAAGTAAACTTTAAATAATAAATATAATAATATCATGCTATCTACCTAATTCCTTCAACAAAGTCTCGATCTGCAAGTTCAGCTCAAACAAAATCATCCTGTTTGCGGCTTGGCTAAGTTCTGAGACGTTTACTCATCAGCTTAGCAATGCTTTACATTTAGGTATTGCTCATTTAAATCAGTTAAAACCCACAACTTTACTTCCCAATTTCCACCATAACAATGGTATTATTTCAAATAAATTTTCTAATTGTATAGTTTGTAATTTCATTTTGTGTAACTTTCTAAATTCCCATATGAACTTCGTTATACATGGACTGAGAAGTACTAAAAAAAAAAAAAAAAATGAAGCAGAAATTTGACAATGGTGTTAATAATAAATCTATATTGCAATATTTTCTACTATGACAATCGAATCAAATTTAAGCAATGCCATAGAGATCTAAGTGAGGATTAGAATGGACTCCTGGTTACCTCAATTATGTTATGCAAATGATCAGACTTGAATGTGGTTAGTTAGTAGTTACGTCCAGCAGCTACTGATAAGATAATTATTAAATGGTTTTGTGTTAAATAGGACGGAAACAGTCGTATTGGATTGGTTTTAAATTATTCTAAAATACTCAGGAAATTGCATTTTCTTCCTATTTAATATTTAGAAGGAAATACGTCAGATAAAAAATACAATACCATATTTCATTTCCTTAACTTTACAAAATAGCAGTTAAAAGATGTTTTGATTTGAATAAATGAATACGATTGTTTTTTTAGGAATGGAACTTTCATCAAGATTAGTAAAGCACTTAGTCAATACTTTTAGATAAAGGAAAAATAGTTATCTAGCACCGAGATTATAAGACACTGAAACACAATTCCCTTAAATTACAAATGCTAGTTATAAAAATAAATGTTTCTCTTGGCATAAGTGTGTGTTTATTGTTGTATTTTTTTCAAACACATGTAAATTTCCTCCTGAGTTTTATACAAAATAATGAACTGTACCACTTACTTTAGTTAAGGAAAAAATAGTGAAATAAAGATGCATAATAATGCTAAATGGATAAGAATTGGATCATTTTAATTTAACAGAATACCTCAATTTATATTTTTAGAGTTACAACCAAGAACTATTCAAATAGTCATATCGATTCCGACTTTGGCGACAGCTGCTACCTAACCCATTACAATTATGCAATGCATTAAGATTTCAATCTTACACATGTTCTTGATTTGGGATTATCTTGTCTTATTTCGTGATTGCCAGTATTATCTTAGGCAGGCAAAGTTCATTAGCCGTGGGAAAATACTGGTGTAACTCGATAATAACATTATAAAACAGGATTGGGAGTTGGTTCTTCTGGAACAGCGAATCTAAACTTGGTATTCAGATATTCCCTCTGTTATGAGTTTAGCAAACAATAATCTCTTGATGAAATTGAAATAATTTTCTCAATAGCATGAAATTCTCTCTTCTGGATTCATTGATTGTTGGGATTTTCTCCTCATGTCTGAGCATAATTCTATATTAAAAAAAACAAACCATTATTTTAAGTTTTGATGTAATTTTTGGAATAAAATATAATCGTGTATAGTCTAGTATCTATATATTGTTCAACAGAAAACATTAAGTATTGCAAGCCAAGTGTTAAAGTTTGTTGGAAACTATTTAATTTTACCCGAAGTTTTAATGTGTAAACATAAATCTAAATAATATAAGTTTAAAAATTGAAAATAGTTTAATTACCAAATCTTTATTCATATTCTCTGAACGAAGTTGTATGATGTAAAAAAAAAAAAAGAGACATATTTTGATTTGTTTGTTGTTGAGAATATTGATAAATCAGTGTTGTTTGTTAGCCAAAATCTATTGAAAGAAAATCTACAAGCAAATATAATACGCTTACTTATATATTGAACAAATTTTCACTTTTTTTGGAGGAATGTTTTTTTCTCCGTCGAAAATGGCCCAATTCATATAAAAGTCGATGTCAGAATATATTATCAACACAGCAAGAGTTGGTTTTTATGTTAGTTCTCTTCATTTTTTCTTTAATAGGACATGTGTCGCGAAAGAAGGTAATGATGTCCACCTTCGTTTGAAGAGCTGTGAGAATCTTAAAGGACCTGGAACGATATCAAGTTTATATTATAAAGTTGAGTGAAAAAAAGGATAAAGACCCTATACGGCCTGTGAGGTGTCAGGTATCTTTAAATTGATCGCCAATTTATTTGTATTAATGTTTAATTAAAACTATGCTGTTAATATATATATATATATATATAGGAATGGATCCTATGATAAACAGTGTTGATTTGATGTTCAGAGCGAGTTGTTCTCTCTACCTTTTTCCTTTATTTATAAATCTCTTCCCGCGGTCACTGGATGCTGGACACCCTTTGGATATTGAAAATTTTAGTTTAAAAAAAAAAAAGTATCCTCTCTCTGAATTATTGCCGATAACGGAATATTAAGAGCGGCAGTTCCGAACATAGAGGGTCTAAACTTCAATAACCCAGAACAGCTGCAGTTTACCCACATCAAGCAGAAGACAACCAACCGGTAGCTGCAGGGAACCCAGATCTGCTAGAGATTCAGTCACTACCTAAAGTCTCTTTAGCGCAAGCTCATGCCACGACGCTAGAATGGATCAAAGTCCGCACAGCAACCGATCTTGAAAGGTTACCAGGGAGACAGGAGAGTTAAGCCATTTCCTAAAAAGGGGGTGATCGACTGATTATTGGAATAGATGCGAAGACAGCTGAGAAACGTTGCTTCTATAAATTTATCCTATTGACTGATTCTCAAGATCCACAAAAATGTATATAATTAACAGTCAAGAAAAATGATATCAATATATATATTTACAAAGTTTTTTCGAATATTAGGTCAAAGATTCGTTGAAAATATTTGAGCTGCATTATTCTTTTCTGCATAATTCATTCCGATAAACAAATATGAATCATCACAAGATGAGGAACCTGTTTATTTTCTTTATTGTTTCCTATTTTAACTTTTTTTTTTATTTCATGCATTTATTTGTTTATCGCCTCTAACCTTACAGCCCACTAGTGTATTATGACAATTTAAGGTTTATTATGTAATTTTGCAGCTTTTTATGTAGTAGATAATATTTTTGAATTCTTCATAATTATCAAAGATTACTTTTGGTGTCGTCACCAAGTGTAATATTTGAGGAAGAGAAGTAACCCTTAATGAAATAAATTCCTTCATTTGTTGCATTTACTTTGTTTTCTATGAGTCTGAGCACAGAACTTACAACTTTATTTACACCGCGCTCCGCTTAACCTTTCTTCCATATATAACAGGTCACATCATTTCATTAGAACTCAAAAAACTTCAGAACATGTTGAGGTATTACGTAAATATAAAAATATTCCAAAACGTCTTCAAAATAATGAAACAACTAAATTTATGCCGTTGCTCAAGAAATATGAAGTTTAGCCTAATATCAGCACATATGTTCTTCCGTCGAAAATTATTGAAAATGAAGTTGTACCTATTTCTTTGTTGAAACCACATTATCTTTAGAACACGGTGAGTAAAAAATCAGAAAAACTCATTTTTTGAGTTGTACCAGTATTCAAAAAATAAACCAACATGTTGTGAACAGAAGAGTTTTACTCACAAGCCTCTGAAGAAAACAGCAGAAAGCTTTTGGCAGGAGATTGTTCAATGTTATCAATATTTTTCACTGGATTCTCGCAATTCCAGTATCGATACGACAGTGGTATCGATACTTTCCATCCGACACATGCTGTTCCAGTATCGACGCTTCCCATTCAGCACAATGCTTATTTTATTCGGGTCCATAGCATTTTTATTATTATTTATTGTTTGATATAACTATAACTTGATCGGAAGTGTCGATACTATTTTTCTGGAATACTGGCACATATCACCCAATGTTGTCATGTATCGATACTTCAGTTAAAGTATCGTATTGAAAAAAGTTTAGACACTTTGGAGTTATGTAACGCCACAGGTTTTAGCCACTGTACGTATTATTAAAGATGCGTTTAGTATGAATCCGGTTGCTTTAGTTTTTGATTATGTTGAGCTATACATGTCCTATAATCTAACGTTTTAAAATTATCGTAAAATAAATATTTGGCCTCCTTCCAAACGGTAATGGTATAGTCACTTGATCATAGGAATAGTAGTACTTGAGTAAAATTAATTGAAACAATATTATTAAAAAATAAATGAAAAAAAATATCTATACGTAAAAACCATATCTATCAAAAACCAATATCTTACTCCAGTACTGTACAGTTTTTTATTTGGGGCCCCAGTAAATTAAATGGAAACCATTAATCTCTTATAAAAGAATTGGCAATGAATAAAAGCGGACACTCCTTATTCAATGACCTCAAGGATCATGGCTCGCCCCTGCCAACGACTGACAAGTTCTTCGTACCTGCTCCTCATCTCGTAGTTTATTTAGTTATATTTTATTTTTCTCCTTTGATTGGGCCTGCTGCCGATCATAAATCAGATAACAATTACAACTATGAAGGATTGCCTACCCTTCACTCGGCAACCAATTCATTATATATGTTGATTGCAAGGATTCAATCTTTTTGTTGTTTCTCCTGTAAGGTAAAATTAAAATATACAAGTATAACTAAAATGCGAACATATGCAGATAATGAATTTTAAATTGTTATTAATCATTTAATTTATTGAATTTTTAAAAGGTTTTTGAAGATGTAAATATAAATACACATACATCTGCTTCTGTTTGGTCTGCTACTATGCAATATGGGCGTAAATCAAATATAACAAAAACTATGATAATAAAATCATAATTGGTGATGTGTAGTTGTTGAGGGTTTACATACTAGAATTTTGGTGAACAGTAGACATCGTGAGAAAAATCTAAAATTTTTTACAGCAGCTTTTAAAAGTTTAACTGATAATGTAGTTCATTTAGAAGCCATTTTGGTATCCTGAGATCTCAGAATTTATCCCTCCAGAAGATATTTTTTTTTTGTATTCCTATTTACAACGTTAACTCCAATTTTTTAACATATTTCAATGTCCTCACTCCAAAATAATTAAAAAAGCTATCTTTTGCTTAAATATAATTGTCAGCAATTTGCTATGGTCCGTAGTAATATTATAATAGTAACATTAGGCATTCATTTTTCTTTTGAAATATTCATGTCATATCTTTAAAAAAAAATGTATGCTGTAATAAATGGCTCCTAAATAAACCTTTTTTTTTTTTTGGATGATCACAGCATAAAATGAAATCGTCTTCACTTATCACGTTTTGCTGACGTCAAGGGATCTAAAGTAATAATTTTTCTTTCATTTTTTCTCTAAATAAGAATTTTTTATAATACTACGAAATAAGTGTTGTGACATTAATATATTTCCTACTGGTGTAGGTTTATCAAAAATTGATTTTTTCGCTTCAAAATTATTATTATGAAGAATTCAATTTTCTCTTATACCATCGATATCGTTAAGATACTTTTAAATACTAGTATCGACAATTTGCAAGTATTTGAAAATCTTCAAGAAATGCCAAATAAAATTCGGAATTGATCATAAAACACTTTGTCACAATTTTTTTCATTTAAAAAACTACTTTTATCGTTGTCGACTACGTGATTTTGTTTTCCTTTACAATCAAATCGAAAATAAAATTTTTAACAATAAATTAAGATATTATTTTTTTCCAAGCTCAATAAATAGTCAGGTCTATTCATAAAAAAATAATAGTCTGCGCAATCAATAGCTTCCAATCAAATTATTTTTTTAAATGAACATAACCACTTTCTTGGATCAGAATTATAAATTGAAATTTTCTTCAATTATCACATTTTTCCTGACTTCAAGGGTTTAGTGTGAAATTTGTAGTAAATCAGACAACGCGTTTGATTGTAATAGCTTAGCAAATATTTGAAATATCAAATATTCGAATTGATACAAAACCTTACTTAAGAGAGTGGCGAGAAGTCGTCTTCCGTCAACATTTGATTAACTGATCAATTCTGCTTGTACACTGACAAATATTTACATTGTGAGACGATTTCAGGACAAATGTCTAGTAACCTTGTTGTAACAAATATTTACATCTCATACAATAATTAATAAAATAAATTAATACATAAACTGAATATGGAGTTAAATAAGTCTCATGCTATTATTTAGTTTTTAATTCATTTCATTTAATCACACAATAATTCCCCATTGAATCCCGTAATACTCCTTAAGCTGTTTCTACGTGAGAAAAAGAATCAGAGACGGATATCTTAGCAAAGGCTTTTTTGATAGTTTCATGGTAATTTTTTGAAAGGTCTATCAAGAATAGCTTATTTCCTGAAATAAATAATAATTTTAATTATAAAGTTGTGGAAAAATCATACATATATAACAATATTGTTTAAATTTATCAAAAGTTGTTAAATTAAATGAATTTCTCATCTTTTCATTCTTGAATATCATATAATTCGAAAACATTAAATTTCTCTTTGATCATCGGCCTTACTTTTCCTACCAAAAAATTTGCTAATGTTTTATGGCTTAGTGATATCAAACACTGCTCAGTACAGTTTCTCTTGGACAGCATGTCTCCTGAAGCTTTTCGTTCTAAAGGAATAACGATATAAACACTTAACTTCCTCTCTTGAGATCAAATACTTTTTAATGTGTGCACTTTCTATTGAAGAAAATCATAAATGATTGTGCCATGAAAGAACTTCCGTCCGTTATATGAGGGATAGAAGAGCTGTAATAAATGTTATTACCTACTGGTTTTATTACCTTCCGAAGTAGTTACATTTGAATATTTTTTTCAATTTAATTTGAAAATAAAAGTTTGATAATAAAATTCCTATTGTAGTCCTATATTATGGCATTTTATCCATCTGCAGTGCGTTTAAAATACTTTGAATAGGTACTCAAATCAGGTTTCCCGTCTTCACTTTTTTAATTTGACGAAGTAGTTATGACTGTACTTATTTTGATTTAATTAAGGTTTGAAAAAGAATATTTATTTAGTTTTATACCCTACACCATCAGTAATTTACAATAACCTTTTCAAACAAGCACCTCCATATATAAAGGTTAAGCCATTATGTTTTCTAATCTCTCTTTTCTATCAATTATGCCCCAGTTTTGAATATTTGTAAATATAACGTTTAGTTGTGAATAGGCAGTTTCGTCTATTTTATAAACAGATAAGATTCTTTTTTTAATAACAAGTGGCATTTACGTGTTACCTAGTAGTGATGGCAGCAACCAGGGTGCATTATGCGTTAACGAAACTGTACATGTTACTAGAGCATATGGTAATAGTGTAAACATCATTTCAGGGTATTACTAGTATTAGATTAGCAATAGTAAATATATATATATAATACTAAAGCGGTATATACTTATGACACACACATTTCATGTCACTTGTGCAACAGAACTCCCCTTGTGGTTTGTTAGCTAGTAAATCAGAAAATAATCACAAATGTTACAAAACTAACAGAACATTCTTTTTATTATGTATCAAGTTATTCCTTAATGAATAATGGAGCATCAGAGTGAGAATATGTGTGTGCATAAACCATAAATATTTATTAAAATTATAGTATTATAAGAAAATAAAAATTATATAATGTTATAATCTTAACTTAGTATCAGCACAACACTAAATTAAGATTATAACATAATGAAAAAATATAAACATCATAACATAAAGTGCTAATACCAGTTTAAAATCGAAATACTAAAACATAACATGCCGAAAATTGTTTATCTATATGTAATACCAAACAAGATGCTAAAAATTATATTCACTATATTATTGTACTAAAATTATTGTATGTATGAAATCAACTACTCTACTCAATTGACTCTACAATTTATAATGCCTGTAATTAAAAAATGAAACTTATTCATACCATTTAAAATTTCTATTTCTATTTCAAACTGATTAAGATTTCATATATAGTTAAAGTTTCATATATATTTTTCGAGGTTTTCAAGACTGAGCATTTTAATGAGAGATGGTGGTCCATTCACTATCTTATTTAACTTTTACATTCTTGCCTAGAATTAATCTGGATAACTGTATATAATAACTTTTAATTTATTTACCGGAGGGTATAATATATAATGTATAATGTATGGTATATCTGTATAATCAATCTTGAGTATTAGATGTTGATAGGGATTAATAAATACTAAGAAATTTGGAAAGTGTAACATAAAATACATAGGTAATCACTACATCTGGAAATCAGTAAGGAAAAAAAAATCTCATATCATTTCTCTGAAGATAATATTTACATTAATTTAGAATTATACAGATATTAGTATAAAAAATTAAGTAATATTTTCTTCAATAGTATTCAAAAATGTTTTTTAGTAGGAGGACCAATTTTATTTTAACAGTGAAGAATTTGAGGGAAACACTTTATTTCAGAGCTTTAGAGAAAATAATTAAGGGAATCTATATTCATTCATTCTTGAAAGCTTAGCTAGCCAGTTGGGTCTATATATTTTAACATTGTATCGAATATCTATAAACACTCTGTACAATACCTGGCGGTTATATTGATGAGGATTTTTCTTTTCTTGTTTCTTAACTTCCATGAATTATTTTAGGTTTTTGAACATAAATTGATTATAGTTCCAGCATTTGGGTAGCATTTTGGGACTGCCTGAATTTCTGCATAAAAAAACAAAAAAAAAACAGAGCTTTATAAATTGAATTTATGTCTGTTAGACATTTATAAAATAATTGTAGCTGCTATACCGTTGTGAACCACCATGCACCAAAAAATCAAAATTTTGGATTCATTAATATTTATTATAAGTACATTGCTGCTTACATGCTGAAATGTTCATATAACAATTTATTTTGTTTTGACAACCAATTCATTTACCAAGAATAGGTCTGATATGTCTCAATTATGAAAGCAAAATGTCTTGATGTTTGTGCAATATGAGAATCAAATTTTT
>NW_027115145.1:401763-403586 GCF_000696795.3 Halyomorpha halys
TTTCAAGTGTATATGAAACATACTACATATTTACCTATTGTATTATTTTGTACAGTTGTAAATTACATTAAATAAATAATTAACAAAAATATATATTTAAGAACAATGTATCGGGCTGACTAAACCTATTTAATATTGTCCTGATTCAAACGAAGGCGTATAAACCCTCACTAGCACAACAATATGATCCAATTTAATGCTGGCATTGGTGCATTACATGAGGGCGATTACAGGATTTGGATATTTAAGAAGGAGATATAAATACCGACAAAGGTACAGTTAGCTGCGTGGTGCAGGAGTACAGTTAGTATTGTGTGGGAAGACCACCCACGCTGCCCTCTGGCTGATATGTTTGTGTAGTCCAGGTAGGAGATCTGGAAGTTGTTCGCGCATCAGGGAAAGTCGGTCAAAGTCGGAGGAGGTAGAAACGCTAAGAATCACAACAAGCTGTATGAAGTAGATAAACCTACTTGAAAATGAGTAAGGTTTGGAAAGCAAGTAATGAAAAAGTCATAAACTGAACCAATGCTATATACGTGTCCAATTAACGGCCTTGGCGATGAATATGATAGTTATCATTGACTTTACATACAAGACAAATGAAATCTATACAAAGTTCGTCGTGTCATGAAAAATAATTATTGAAGATCATGAGGACCTGCCAAATGTAGCTATCTTAAAATGTATTTCTAGCTGGCATTACTGTATGAAATTAGTAAGTGGCATGAAAATTACACAACTGTTTGTTGACATTTTTAAACGCAACAATTATGATAAACATTAGTTTATGTATATTTCGAATTTTTATAAATAATTAGAGCTATTAAAATTTATTCCTAGGAAAGTATCAAATTAAAATTAAATCTCTACAACCCATGAAGGGTCATGGATTCAGTACTTTGTAAGGGAATGCTATTACAAGTCCAACGGTTGCGCAAGGAGGTGAATTGGTCAGAATCACGCTAGACCGCAAGATTTTTACCCAATTTAGGAAGCTCGGAGGGCTCCGGAACCCACAAGAGTTGACTAGCAGCTACAGTGTAACAGAAAAAATTTCCTAAGCACAAAACAATAATATGAATCAATCGTATATCCATTGGAAATTTTTACAAATAGTGAAAAATATAAACGTTTATTGGACATATCTGTGTTCAATAAAAGTTTATATTTTTTAAAGGTTAAAGCGATCAAAGGGCATAAGGTAAAATTTCGTCGTTGAAATGGTTTTTATAATGCCTACAACCATAATAGTTTTTATTTTTTCATTTACTTTGGAATACATTATGTTTAATAGGATCAATAATCAACTTTTGATACAGGCATCCTTTCAATTTACAGTGAAAAAAAGAAAGCTATAAGAATAAAAAAATCAATTCAAAATTTTGAAACGAATATTTATCAGAATAAAATCTTGAAAGAAATAGAATTAATTTATAAAAATAAAGCCCATATAATTGGAAATCTATAGATGACATACTCGTTCATTAAAACATATTGCTGAAAAAAAAGAATAACAAATCTTCAACTACTGATTACTCTCGATCCTGAACCAAATTGTTTTAAATAAACATATATAAAAATAAAATAAATAAATTAAATTAATGCTCTTAAGGAGAAAGGAGAGGATTAAAAGTATCTTTGGAGAATGTAGTCTTTGAAAGAGTCTGGAGTCTTTGAAGTGTATGTTTTTTAGATGATGAGGTTGAATGAAGCAGGAATACCTACAAAGATCACAGAAAATAAGATAAATATGTTTTTTTATTTATATTTATACCCTTTTTATGAATGTTTTCCATATTGCAAAATATTTAAATGTAACTAAA
>NW_027115145.1:403766-438747 GCF_000696795.3 Halyomorpha halys
ATATTATGGCCTATATATCGACTTTTTAAAATTAAAAGTAAGGATGGAGGATGGACGAATATGTATGATATCACACCCAATATGTTAGCTGATATATGTTGAACCCTTATATTTGAGCCCTGAATAGCATGTGTATGTATGTATAATAATATAAGTATCGAACCTCTGAGTCTGGTAAATCAATTTTTTGTTTATCATTATTCATGAAATATCACTGTAACTGTCGTTTTCTCTTTAATATCCATATCAGTTCAATTTCCTATTAGGTCGAACTTCTAATCTGGGTGTTGGAATCAATTTGTGATTTAAGCCCTTGTTATTTATATCAAATAGTTATATTCCTATTGATTTCTGTCTTATTTGAATTGCGAATAAAATTTTAATATTACTATCTAAGGTTTCGTGATCATGAATAAATTCATTCGAGTTTGAAGGGAAACCAAACTTGAATATTCAAAGGTTCATATTGGTCTCGTGTCTGATCAACATATCCGTATCTAGGTCAATATCTTTAATAACAAATATAATGAATCAAGGATATCACCATAGATAAACAGATCAGACATCTATAATAAATTAGTAAACTCGAAAAAATATTTTTGGAACTTATCAAAGCTAAATGGTCATTAACAAGAAGTATGAAAATTGAGCAGTATTCATGCATGTAAATATATCAAGATGTATATGAAATTATTCATTTTATTTTAAAATTTAATTATTTTATAGGCAAATATATGTTAGGAATATTTTTTGTTTAAGCTAAATTTAATTAAAGCTCGTGGAGATTAATTAAATTTTAATTTGAAATATTGATTTTTTAACACAAGTTTGACAGGGAAAATATAAATTGTGAAATAAACTGATTATGTTTTTGGTGTAGAATTCTAATTTGTTATTAAAGTCTTTACTTTTTAGAAATGGAAAAATTAAGTTTAGTTAGAAAGCTCATATGTTCAATATATTATAGGATTCAGGATAGTCAAGTAATTAAATAAATAAAAGATATGTTTTTTTGTAAAATTATAGTTGTGCATTAATAGGTTGCCAAGCAAGATTTATTTTTATAATGTTTATTTCTATTTCAAGTAAAACTTAATTTATTTTCAACACGTTATAACCAGTTTGGCTTTTTATCTCTACTGAATCTGATAGTACCCAAGAAGATAAAAAAGGCAGTAATTTCACCCTAATTTTTGATTAATTAATTGAAAACTATGTATAATTACTAGTCAAAATTGATGAGTGCCAAGTATAGGTAGGGGGAATAAAAAATGGTGGCTGTTTCGAAACGTTAAAAATGTTTTATGTTTTTTATCGGAGCTCTAATCTTTAAAACTACCAACAACACTAGAAAATCTAAGGTTTTTTTTTCTTTTTGGCTCTTGTGAGCTACCTTAAAATAGTTTATCTTTTGAAAAAGTATCCAACAATCAGAATCTTTTTATGGTATAGAGGTTTATTCATCGAATAAAATGAAGATGGTCCGAGTGCGGTCAAAGAAAACCTAAATAGGGATTAAACTATTTATATTGGGCCAACGTTTCGCCCCACATTGTAGGGCTTCATCAGGGCTTAGTTAGTACTGCATTTTATATTTCTTCTTTTTTATTTGTGATTTTTTCCCGTTTTCATTAATTTTCTAAAACCTTTTAGTATTCTTATTTAATTTTTATGTTTCTCTGTACATCTTTTTAATTTTTCGTTACTTTGTTTATTTATGTTTACATCATTTAAATGTTAGCCCTGATGCCCTGATGAAGCCCTGGAACGTGGAGCGAGATATTGGGTCAATATAAATAATTTAATAACTACTTGAGTTTTTATTGGCACACAGTCAATCAGCGATGTTCCAAAATTGTATTCATTGGTGTAATTAAAGTAAAATGCGCGTACTAAATGTATTCAGTACGTATAGCTTTATTAAGCGAGATATTGGGTCAATATAAATAATTTAATAACTACTTGAGTTTTTATTGGCACACAGTCAATCAGCGATGTTCCAAAATTGTATTCATTGGTGTAATTAAAGTAAAATGCGCGTACTAAATGTATTCAGTACGTATAGCTTTATTAAAAAAAAAAACATGTTTTTTTGTATTTGCTTGATGTGAGCCGTCCAAGTCCAGAGGTCTGCTTTTTGAATCTTGTGAACATTTTTTAATTACTGATTTTTTATTCATCATCTGTATATATAATTTAATTTTTTTACACGTTAGATTATACTTAATTATTTTATAGGTTTTTATTATTATTATTATTATTATTATTATTATTATTATTATTACGTATATACCTTTAATTTTTAGTTAATAAATGTTGTAATCCCGATAGGTTTAGTTCCATATCTCATTGTCATGGTTATTACAGTCTGAGCCGGTCGTGAATGAAGCGCTGAGATGTCCGTTTGATAAAAGATGTGCTCCTTGTTTTATCTTTTTGTGCTCTGGGCTATTTGTAAAGATCGTGATCATGGAACTCGAAACCATCTTTAGCTCAGGCCAATTTTCGTCTTATCTCCGGAGATTTATTGTAACTCATTCGACCACTTTTTCTTTTATCACTTGGTCCTAATCAATAATCAGAAGGATCAGAGAACCTCTTATTTGCCATTGAAAGCAGATTAGAGTTTTTTTTCTAAATTCATTTTCAATAACCAGGTTTAATATTAAGAAGACCCAATCTGTAAAATTAAACTATTACCAAAGAATTGAACTATAAAGTCGCTTCTTCTTCAAAATCAATACAGCATACAGGGTTTTGGTATTGTCTAGAAGTCACAAAACACAGGATTGGCTAATACATACCTAACCAAACCTTCCTGGAGTACAGAAGTGCTAATTATGAGGATGTACCTATAATTAATAATATGTTATCGTTATTATAACTATTTCAATACCTCATTCACTACTTCATTTGTGAACTTTTTTTTTTTTATAAATCTCACAAATCAGTACACAAACCCTTAGATCATCAGTACACGTGAGTTAACTTGACAGGAATCAAACCCAGAGGCTACCACTGTTTACATTAAGCTGCCAACAGCTGCAATGAGGTAGAGATAGGATCACTATCAGCGATTGCTATCAAGTCCTCATTGTCTAAGCTCAGGCAGTTAGCGCCTATCTCAGCTGAGCTTGCGAAACACGCACAGCGGCACATCCGCGCTTCTAAGGTCACGGATGTTCCTCCACCTCATGTTGTTGAGGAGATGGCAATCGCTAGGTCGTAGTAGATCGGGTTGGTCCTCTTGTGAAAGCCATAAAGTAGAGCAACTAATCGAAACACTTGATGAATTGGAGCTAGAAGTATGTCCATGGGGGAAAAAACTTTAATTATAGGACGGATAAAATCATGGGCAATTTAGGATAGAAATTTACTGATATATTTTAGTTACAAGGAAATAACTCAATCCTGCTGATTTAGAAATAATGTTTTGTATTTGTTCAATTATCTTATATTACCATATTATAAAATATAAAATTTAATATTTGTCTGTAGGTAATTTATGCAGTGCCATACCGCTCGCAAAATTATGATGGGGAAATTTACTAAATGTTCAGGATTTTCCGAGGAAGAATAAAGGCTGCTGGCTCGATTTTTTCCGTAAAAAAATGTTAGCAAAATTAAGTGTTAGGGCGAGGGGTGTTTCGTTAGTGAAAACCCGACCTCTTTCCCAGAGTTAAATGTTCGCTAGTTCGAGTTAAAACAAAATGGGGGACCTGAAATAAATATCACACACACTGACAAAAAAAAATGAAGAAAATGAAATAATAAAAAAATAACCTTCCAAGTGATACAGAAATTTAATTAAATTAAAATATAAACAAAAAAATTAACTCGTGTGTTGTTACAAAAAATGAATAATGAAGTGTGCATTAAAAAAAAAAAAAATTTTATAAATATGTACAAACAAAGAAAAAAAAACAATTCTCTTTATACAAAAATAATAAGTTAATCAACTTGAGTTAAGCAAACAAGAAAAAAAAATATGAAGCTCGATGAAAGATGAAAAAGAATAGCATAGTCACTCCACAGATGGTCGGGGGGGGGAGTCGATATGTGCATATCGATAATGACAATAAGAGTGTAGAGTTAGTAGACCAGAATGACCGCTGGCGAGCTGATGAGTATGAGTGCCAGGCAGCCCGACAACTCCAACAAACGTAGACTGCACAGTTGTGACTGTGAAAGGGATCCAAAACCAAACCATCTCCAACAAACTAGGGTCAACAAACAATGGCGGCGGAGCGCCCGTGAATCAGTGACTGCACGCCTCACACCGTGCCAATGCCTCCTAAAGATCGCTCCGTTGATTTCTAAATATTCACTGCTATCTGCCTCATCCACGGTTATGCAGGCAGTGGCCCCACTGCCTTCGGTATCCTACTGCACATGTTACACCTTCGCAATGTATTCATACACACTAAACCTCCTTATATCCCAATTTTTATGTATCAAATTAAAGTTTCAAAATTGTTAAAATAAATAAATAAACATAAACTTATAACTAATAAAATTGGAAATCACTTGGAAAGTAAATAGAAAAAATTAACCTAACAAAAAAACGAAACTTTTGGGCTTAACATTAAGTATTTTTCGTGCGTAGCTGGAAAAGTATACATTTTTTCATGGTTATTATATGCCAATGGATTTGTCTCTGAAGGATATGAAAAAAAAATATTGCTGATTCTAATAAATGATTTTTAAGTAATAGAATTAAAAAAAAAAACATAATGAGGATTTCAGTAAAGCTGGTCAACAATTTTATTTTTTCTATTTTTAGGAAAACGCAAATCTAAATAGTGTTGCCTGAAACCCTATAAAATACCATTTCTCAAAGAAAAAAATTAGAAAATTTTCACCTTGATTTTTTTGGAGGATTTTTTGTCTATTCCGGTGACCATTGTTCATATAATCATTCATAACTCGTCTTAATATCATAAGCTTTATTTCTGACATATATTATCTTCTTTCTTTAAAATTAAACAACGTCGACTGGATCAAGTTTGTTTTTGCCAGAATTCTAAATAAAAAGATTGAAATCTACACTATAAAAATATCGCTTTTAAGGTCCTTAGGCCGTGTCGGAACTGGGCAATGGTAAAGCAACTTGGTGACGACGGTGGTCGCTAAGTCTCTCTAAGCAGAAATCAAGCACAAAAGTATCCAAATTGAACATTTGATAAAGAATCTCAACTATATTTTACGTCACCTTTTGTGATCATCATGAACCTACCTAATTCCTAAACTTCTTCAACTTGATTTTAAAATATTTATTGCAGATAGTTTTAAAAACCAAAAATATGTTTTAACTAGTGAGGAAGACATAATGTACTTAAAATAATAAAAGTGGTTTAAAGCACACTATCAACAAATAATAAATCTGTAAAATTTCAAGAATTTCTTAAAACGTTAATTCAGAACAAAAAATTAATCAATTTGATTTGGGGTTAGAGTCACGATGTGTGATAAAGCATGCATATATTTTTATAGAATATGATTTGAGACATTTTAGAATATTTGGTGGATAATTTTTGGAAATTATTATTTTTTTTTTTTGACCAATTAAATTTATATTTGTTTATGTTTATATAAGTCTATAATTGGCTTTCACCTTTACATAATGTTAGCGATGAGAAAATATGGGTGAGAGGTATGTTGGTATAAATTATCTAGGCTGGGACGTACCTTAATTTTTTTTTGTTTCAAAATATTTATAGAAGAAAAAAAGGTAGGTATTGAAAAATATTTTAACAAGAATAAATCTTGAAATTAAAAGAAAAATATTTTAACCCTTGATAATGTCAAATCTATGTTTTCTCACATTGTCGTGGTACATTAACTTATTGTTTACCATGTAAATTTTATAAATTTGATTTTTGTGCTGAGATGGTATCATTAAGATTTGTTTCTCCCTGTCCGTTTTTGTAAATATTACTTTTCTTAGGGTTAAGGATTACGCTCGACAATTTCTGAGTTCTAATGACTCTTAGTAAAATGTTTCAGTGGGATATCCAGATTTATTTTACAGACAGAAATAAAGCGCGGCATTTCAAAAACAGTCAAGTACATTTTTTATTTTAACTAACTGTTGTGGTACTAGAACATTACGAAGTAAAATAATTTGTTTTCTTCTAAAAGCAGTTTTATAACATGAAATATTTTGTTTTTTAATTCGTGACAATTAATCGTATTCGTGTGTCAGATGAATAAAATAATGGATAGTTCGAGCAACAGCGTTTCTTCAAAACATCTTATACATAAACTAATCCTCCAAAGGCTAAACAATGGTTTAATGATCGTAGTACTTTCAAAGTATTCTTAGCAGCCAAAGTTTTCTTAATATTTGAAAATACACTTCATACAGTTTTTATAACATGAAAAATAAACGCCATTTTATTGAATTATCAATTCCGAAATTGCCATGGTTTCTCAGAGACCTGATTATTGACAAAGCATGATGTTGGGCGATGCCATCAGCTTTGTATTGTATAACTACGCCTTCCTTATAAATAACCATGAGCTCTGATTCCGTTAGCCTCAACACCCCGCGAGGAATAATTGAAGGCAAACGTCGCCAAACCCAATCAGAGGCTATTGATGATCGACTCTTAGCTGATTAATCAAGGCTGCTATTGCAGGTAATAACCTAAGATAATTATTTCATATTTATACGCATAGGTTATTACGAAAAAACAACAAAAGCACGTGGATGTGGAAAAACTCATACAAAATAATTAATTTGAGGTGGGCTGATAAAAGTTTACAAATATTTATTCATTGTGTTACAACAATTAATAAATTTCAGCCAAACAAGCCATTCTCAGTTACAATATATAAGGATTCATAATTATTTAACCATAAATACGTGAGAATATTTAACTTAACATTTTAGTGGTGCAATCTCTTACGATAATCTCTACACTGCAATCATTTCCATTTTCATGCACAATTTTTTCTTACAATTGTCATGGTTTGATATCAATGACAATTGTCATTGACATTATTTCAATTTAAAATCAACAACAAATGTTTGAATTAAATAAAATCCTGATGTCAAGTTGTTAATAATAATAAGTGAATTACTTTTCCTTATTATAACTTTTAATATGTTGTATATCATAGTATAGTATACTAGCATAGTAAGCAAGGGTAAAATATAAAAAAGTTTCTAGTTTATCAACTCACAGTAAAATATTTAAACAGGAATTATATTTCAACGACATAAAAATAGTAACTAAGGAAAGAAACAAAAGCAAATAAAAAATCTTTGAATCTGGAATTATTCAGAAAAATAATTTTAAATCCTTGTAAATTATACCTGAGTCTGGCTAGTAGGAAGGTTTTTTTTTTTAGTAAAACAATAAATAAAAAGTGATGAAGTATTATTGGTTCATCTTAACTTCATTCAAATGCCTGCCTTCATCTAAAAGAAATATATATATAGAAAATTACAGAAAACTTAAAAGATTAATAAATAGAGATATATTATTATAAGTATTCGTGTTGAAAAATATTCAAGCATATAGAAGGATTTCGGAAGCTTAATATTTTAAGTAATTAATTGGATAAATAATTGTTTGCTATTTATTCACTAACATTGTCACTTTAGAAAATACATTCTGTTGTATTAAAAAAATTAGGGTGCTGTTATGGAAGCGAATAATAAATATAGAAAAGAAATATATATATATAATTACATAATCCATTTAATACATTTTGTTTAATTAATGTCATTATTTTAATTTAACTAAAGTTTTGACCCATGATGCAAGTTCTTTTTTAGGGCTTAAGCAGTATGCTCGTATATTTATTTACATTTCTGGAAACCTTCAGTTTATATCTCAAATTTGTTTTTCCAAAAACTAAAATAAGAAGGTCTTAAAATTAAATAAACAATTTTAATTACAACAAAAATTCTTTTGATCTTATAACCTCAACATGTTATTTTGACCTCTTTGACGTTTCGGCTCTTGGGGTATCAATGAAACCTCATAATTGATTTATAAATATAACAATAAAAATATTTACTTTTTATGCATTAATATTAATTTTATAACATTTTTTCTTGTTTTCAAAATTTAATTGAATAAAAAAAATTAACGAAACCAATCTTTAACTAAGTAATTGATGTTAATGCATTAAAATCACATATAAGAAGCCACTGAATTTTGATCCCTTGAAATCATTATACCTGGAAGAGAATCCTAATACAAACCCTGGAATTCAAACCAGTAGCTATCAGCTTCAAAGGATTAATTTTTTGCCTCTTCAAACACTATCATACAGAAAAATAAAATAAAAAGTGTAACTGGTATTTCCTGAAACTAATAGGATGCTAAACAGAAACTTATTATATTTTTTTAAGTTGAGTTGATAAAAAGGACAGGAAATTAACCACAATGTTTTTTACTCTACGATGCATCATCGAGAGAGATAGCGCAAAAGATGAAATACTACATGCCATCCAATGTTAGCCGCCTGAGCGAGCAGGCCGGTGCACAAAGGAACAAGGGATCGTTCTTTGATACAACACGTTGTAGAAAGGAATTTTTTTTTTATTAAATATAATCATATACTGTTTCGATATACATTGGAATCAAACACTTATAATTTATGTTATTAATAAATTAAATTTTAGACTAATTAGCAGCTCTTCATACCACTACACTAAAATCAGCATGATATTTTCTTAGTAGGTAATTATTTGAACCTGAATTATTTCTTGACAATATCAGATTATTTGTTGATGATGTTAGGGCTTTAAGAAATGACTCATTAATTTAGTTAAAATCTTATTTATCGTTCACTACTGAATGGAAAGCTAGAAAAAATATTTCGTGGAATCAAACTACGTATTATTACTATAGAAAATATTCTTAATCAATGGACAAATCATGTATTACGATTAATTAAGTATTTCCTAAGTATGGATCATTCCCAGATGAATGTTGTATTATTATAATTTCAATCCATCTTCAATATTATACCGATTTCAATATCTCTTTTCATGGAACTGCTTCTTTTGAAAATTTTTTCATCATTCATGCTAACTCTTTTTGAAATTCCTACCCATTTCCATTGGTAATGCATCATACCCTAACCTTTGAAATTAGTACATGAATATTTTTCATTTCTCTGTCTGATTGGGCTCATGTATTTTAATGAAGGAATTTAAGGGTGCTCTTAGGTAACTTTGGTTTTATATAGTTAAAGAAATGGAATGACGAAATAAAAAAAAATCCTGTTTTGAAAGTGTCCACTAACAATAACCGTATGAACAAATTAACTTTATAAAAAAATTAATGAAGTCCGGGTACTTATAATGTTCATAAAAATTAAATAAATAGACGTTGATATCCATAATTCATGCTAATTAATAAAACTCAAGAACACATAGTTATTAAAAAAAAATCAAATTTGAAATATTTGGCAATTCAGTATATAGTCAACTTTATATTATTCTTTATTTTGTTTTAGCGTTCTAAAAATTAGTTTTCTGTTTTCTACTAACTTTTAGCATGCAAAAAAATTTATATTTTCAAACAATGATCAATTTTATTTTCCAATATTTTAAAGTTCCATTTCCAGATGTCTACTGTTTTAATGATATATATATAAAGAAAAATAATAAACAAACAAACAAAAGCATGTATAATTTTTTTTTTGTAGCATACGTTAGATAAAATAAAATAAAAAATTAGACAAATAATTTTTTCAGTTAATTAAATCAATACGCTAAGAGTTAGGGTATCAAAAGTATATTTTTTATGTATAGGTTAACATGTTTCAGATTTTTTAAAAAGAAATGTATTGGAAGTAAATAGATTATCACTTAACAATGACTGCTGAAAGAGTTACCTACTATAAGTATTCCAATTGTTGTTTTATGTTAGGAAGTACCGTGGCCATCTTCTTTTCAAATATCTGGTGATCATTGGGAAGCGAGTTCGTTGCTGGTTGTAAATGTGTGGAGTTCTTAATTAATTTTAAGAATTGGGCACGGGTTTCATGAAGTTTTTAAGTTCGACTACATATTATGAAATAGGACAGATGAATACAAAGTAATCGAGCTGTTTGTAATAAATTGGAAGTTTGTAATATTGTCCAAATTATTATTGATGTGAAAAAAAATCTACAGCCAGATTTTAGTAACTCTAATTCTGTACAAGTCACCTGTCGAGATGAATTCCCAGGTAGAGGATCAGTCCAGTGGTTATAAATATCTTATTTATAATGATTATATTCATTTTGTTATATTTTGGCTAGATTTTAGTTTGTAGGTTACTATATAAATACATATTAAATACATGAAACAAGATTTTTTTTTTTTTATATATATGTATTTATGAAATATTTTCTAAGAAATGTTAGGCCAGTTGCAGGAGTACTAAATTAACAAAAAGGTGGTGATTTTGTTGTTGAGCTTGGTTGGGTAAGCAAATCTTTTATGCATACTAACCTGCTTAACCAACTGTAGCAACATTCATGCTTGTTAAAACGAGTCCCAACGCTCTCATTTACATTTAGCCGGATTAACTGGGAAACTTTTTGCCAACTTAAAATCCAAATATCGCAAATCCAACCCCTCCTGATTCAGCAAAGCTTTGGGACTTGAGTGTTATAATCTGTATTTAAATTATGAAATTAACATCATTCTATGGGGTAGGAATATTGTTTTCAATAAATATGATATATGCATACAAATTAATTTTGAACACTATATGGAATCAGATTTATACTAAACATTTGAACATGATCATTGCTCTATTTGGGCAAATGGTTATGCTAACTGATCATGTTCACAGCGACAAGACTGTAACGAAAAAAGTAAAAACTATGATATATTGACGGGTGTACATAGTTTAGTTTTTGACGCTTTTTTCATGATCAGTTTTTCGTTGGCCGCCATTTAAAAAAATATCACAATAAAATAAACACTCCTGAATAACAGAATGCCAAAAACGGATATTCAAGAGAACATGGCCTCATTTGACTGATTTACAAATTTGATTACTGATTTGTCAGTTCTTAGAAATGTCAGAACCGGCTGTTGTGTTAAATATTTTAGTTTATGGAAGAAAATCTGTGGTACGTATTTCGTATCTAACTTTTTTTTTTTTAGTCAATTATGAAAATTTAGAAATAATGATGATACAGACCAAATGCTTAAACGAGGTTCAGCAAATTGTCGTAAGTAAATTGATTGACTTTTTTGTTTCCCACGGAAAAATGAAATTATTTTTCTTAAACCTACTTTAACATGTTGCCTTTGTTTTACAATATACCGTCAGATAGAAAGGATCTTTTAACATGTTCCCTGTATTTTACGATACACTATCAGGCAGGAAGGGTGTTTTAACATTTTACGATACACTATGTTCTAAGCATTTTTAAGATGCTAAGAATTAGGATAAGCGATCTTAAACTTTAGCATATTTTTTTCTAACAGCATAAATCAAGTAGGAGGGTAAAATTATGCACTAAAAACTTGTTTCATATCAGACTTCGCACTTTCTCACTTTAAATATGTACTTGAACGGTGGTAATCTTTGTAGGGTAAGGAATAGTGTTATTTATGAGACTTATGAGAGACTTTACTAAATTTTTGTCAATCAGTGGTAAGTCTAAACTGCCATTTTGAATTAACTCTGAAGGTTTCAGAACACTTGAATTTGAAGTTACACCAAGTTTCATAGTTGATACATTTATTTTTCTTTTATTCTAAAATTACTGAAGGTTCTGCTGAAAAATAATGTCTAATTTTTTTTTTTTTTGCAATTTGGAATATCCCACACAAATTCGAGAACATTTGTGAATATTTATTCACCGATTTTTTTTTAATATTCGTTTTGTAAAATATTCAAGCATATAGAAGGATTTCGGGAGCTTAATATTTTAAGTAGTTACCTGGTAATATAAATTTTTGTAATTTACTCACTAACATAGTCACTTTAGAATGTTCTGTGGTATTTCAATGCTCTTGCAGAAATTTGGATTCTGTTTTGGAAGTGAATAATAAATATAGAAATTAAAACATATATAAAAGTATAATTACATAATTCATTTAATACATAATGTTAGTTCCTTAAATTTATCCCAAAAAAAAAATCAAAGTCATAGTGTGTCAACATATTATTATTTTGTTTCTTATCAACATCAAATACCAAAAACAATAACGAGGAAAAAAAAAATTTTTATCCATATAATATGATATAATATAGTAATGATATAAATACTTGTGCCAGTCATCCAACACAGTAAGACTTGAAGGGAGCTCAACTCATATAGTTGATGCGTGGCTAAGTGAAGAACAATATTTTAAGCTAGCTGACACTATAATACTATAAAGAAAAATTAAACCAATTTTATTTTTATTTTTATTACTTTATTCTCAAATGTACAAAAATTCGAGAACATTGGTGAATATCTATTCACCGATTTTTTTTAATATTCGTTTTGTAAAATATTCAAGCATATAGAAAGATTTCGGGAGCTTTAAGGATTATACAGGATAGTATTTAGATTTTCCCATATTAATTTTGATAATTTTTTTTCACAAACTCTGAGAAATTATAATTTTCTTGACACAATTATATTTTGAAAACCTGTTTTGTCACAGTCTAATATTAATTGAATAGAATTTCATATTCTTCTTTTGCTTTCAAACAGGAAAAAGTTATTTCTTCAATATTTCTATATTTCAACAGCTTGCCTCCCCCATTCCCCTTGTATTCTACTATCGATAACTTTTATTTATGAGTTTTCCTTAACGTTCAGGTAATTCTGAACCAATGGCAGTAAAAAAGTGGTTGTTTTTAGAAAATAAAGGGATATAGAAAAATTAAAATATAATAAAAATATGATTTATGCAGAATAATTTTTAAAATTATTTGACATTTTCTTTGATATATTTTTTTTTTTTTTAACTGCTATACTTGTTATTAATAAATGATTTTAAAGTAAGATAAGCTTACCTTCTAACATAGAAATTTAGGGAGCAGGTGGGATGAGAAGGTTACCGTATGTAGATATATATGTACATAGCAGAAGGTTTTTTTCTCCTAAAAAGTTGTTAAATATTTAGGAGAAGTTTAAAAAGGAGATACAAAAACTGAACCTTTTGTAAACTTGAGATCAACAAACCTTTGAATTCATTGATCTCAGAAATTTGCATATAATATTTAATAGTGGATGAGGCGTAGTACGGCCAGCGAGGCGAAGATGAATGCGGCTGATCGAGTTTATTATCTGCTTATGCGCCGTACATTGTCTTACACTGACAGCCTCTCATTTGCCGATCATCTGCTCCTTAGGCCAAGCACAATGTATCAACTGTCAAAAAGGTAAAGTGATAATTATATCTGATGGGGCAGGTCTTGGGTCGCTCAACTTATTTTGGTATTTGGGGTCGTTGGCACCTTGCGAGGAACCAGTCCGCACATCCTCCATGTAATCTCCTGGTGACAGCCTCCCTGGATTTGCAAACCATTTTAATAATCCTTTGCAGTATATTTTTTTTGGTGTAGAATCCATCAATATTAAACTGTAACATTCGAGGATTTGGACTGCAATAATCGAAAAGTTACAATTTAGCTACGAACATTCAAGTTTTTTTTTAACGATTTATGATTAATTTTGTATGGTGTTGTAATAAGAGTTAAGGAATAATAAGGGTCTTATGAGATCCTAAAGCTTTTGCGTCATTGGCATTTACAAATATTTATATAAACATCAAGCATAAAGATGATCATGAACAGAAGAAATATTCTATTGAAATTTAAAACTGAAAGTGTATTCACAACAAAAAGTTACCAACAACTCCACAGCGAATGTTTTCAGATGTCCTTCACCAACCCCTTACTAATGGCCGAGTGATGTACCTTAATCCACGAGGTTTTAGTCGCAACATCGCAAGGACACGGTTCACAGGCTCTACGCCAAATGAGGTTTGATGTTTTAGAAGATGGGGAGTGAGCTTTTAAGCTTACGAGCAGTTTTTTTCTTTTTGGTTCCTGATGAACGCACACATAAATAATACAAGAAGGACATGCCGTTCAAGTTGAATTTATGTCCTACTAGAAATTCAAATACTGTTCGCATTGTTGAAGATGATCGTGATGAAGTATAAGGTCGGATGGTGTAAAAATAGTTTAGGAAAAACAAACACAAAAAAAATTGCACATTGTAATTTATATTAACAACGTCATAAATTAATAAAATCATCTTTAGTATTTTTTTTCTGTGTAATAATTGGACGGCTATGAAAAACAGAAAGATATTTTTTTAAATATTAAAAAATCTCAAACTTCGATGTTCTGTTTATTATTCAAGAAATTCAATAGTTAGCTCTTGACTTTAATTATATTGCTTTGAAAAATAAATAAGTGATACTAAAAAGAAATTAAAAATATAATACTTCCTAGTTTTTTTATTTATTTTTGTTTTATTCATTTAAAAAATTACATCTAATATGGTTCGACAAGATGAGAACATCAATTGGTTAGTGCCCAAATAACATAAAAATGATAGTCATAAGAAAAATTTTTTTTTTGTTTATTGATATTTACAACTGTATACAAAATACAACAAGTAAATTTGATCATAATGACATAATGATAATGATATGATACAGCATGTAGAGAAACTACCCAGTAGTAGAACTCTAAAAATATTTTATAATATAAGGTCACGAGGCCATCTTCTTTTCAGGCACCTCGGGGATTGCCAGGAATGGAAGAGGAAGCAAGGTTAGAAACTAGTGGGTTTGGGTGGTTTGGGAGTTTATAATGGAAGGAATGATATCGGGTTCGGGCTAGATTGGTTACATAAGGAACATTTAGGTCTTTATGGATGGTTTTATTAGTAACAAAATAAGGAGCATTGTGGATTTTACGAAGGATTTTGGATTGTAAGAATTGGATACAAGAGGAATTCGAAGGTTTAGTGGAGCCCCAAAGCTCAACTCCGTATGTCCAGATGGGCCTTATTATTGTCATGTAGATAAGTCTTTTGTAATGAGTTGGAAGTTTAGACCGTTTGTCTAGTAAGTGCTGTAATAGTCTGAATCTGCGTGCAGTTTCCTGTATTTTCAGTCTTGTGTGAGGATTCCAGGTTAGTCGTTTGTCAAGATATAGTCCAAGATAACGAATCTGTTCTACAGGGGTAAGAGCCACATTATTAAAGTATACTGTAGGGCAGTCGGCAGGTTTACGATGAAGAGTAAATGTGATTTGATGGGATTTGTTGGGATTTATTTTTATCCTCCAATTTCGACACCATTCTTCGAGGATTGTGAAATGGGACTGGAGAGTTTGGGATGCAATCAAAGGGTTATTACTATGTGTGAGCACACATGTGTCATGTGTCAGGGTTAGTGTTAGGAGTTATTGGGATATAATCTGTATAGACGGTGTAGAGGATGGAACCGAGGACACTACCTTGAGGAACACCAGCGGATTGAAAATAGAGGTATGAATAGGTACCATTGTGGTTTACTTGGAATAATCTATTAGTAAGAAAGGAACAGGTGATGAGAAAATATGTAGGAGATAGGAATTTACGGAGTTTGTAAAGCAGTCCCCGGTGCCAGACTCGGTCAAAAGCTTGCTCTATATCGAAAAAGACTCCCGCGCAGTACATTCCGCGCTCCAAAGAAGACGAGACAACGTCCACCACACGATGACATTGCTGGATAGTGGAGTGGAATGTTCGGAATCCAAACTGGTGATCTGGGATTATATGATTGGAATCTAGGATGGGGTATAGGCGTTTCAAAATAAGTTTTCCCATGATCGGTAATAGAGAGATGGGACGGTAAGAGGATGAGTGTTCTGGTGGCTTTTGGGGTTTGGAGATCATTTTGATTATAAGTAAAATGTAAATATTACAGTCACTATTAGGGCCTTGTGGAGGCTATACAATTTCTAAGGTAGATAAGTGCAATATGAATTTATCTCAAGTGATAAAATTAATATTTTAATCGACAACTACTGAAATGAGAATAAAGTAAAAAATAAAAATAAAATGACAATTATTAAAAAAAAAAATAAATAAATAATAAAAATAACTGAAAGGATTTTGAAGTGAAGAATAAAGCTGCAAATTTACAATTAGTGAATTAATATGAATAATTAATTTATGAGAATAAAACAAGATGATACAGATTGTAATATAGTAAATAAACTATGTGGTGTTAAGAAAAAACACAGGCAGATATGGTCATTTGGTGAATCAAAATCAATTATTGGGAATCATAGAAGTAAGAAAGCACCCATTTAATTATTTCTTTTTTGGTTTTTTGTTTGTGGTTGATTTATTTTTAGTTCTTGTGGCAAGCGATTGATCATATATGGTTTCCATATAGTCTAATGTACGTTAACCAAATTTATTGTTGTAGGGTGGCTCTATAAATAAATTTTGTTTTTAACAATTTTAGATATATTATTACTATACTATAGAAGGCATATGGTGTAGTTTTATCAACATAAAGACCGTTTTATCTTTATTAACTAAGAGACTTTTGTCATGAGCCCATTTTAAAAAATTAAAATAGTAATTTTGGGATTTTTCCAGAGCTATGTTATAATTTTTATGGTAGGTGATAAAAAGAGAATCGTCGGGAAAGAAATATTCGTTGTCACTTGTAATAACATTTTCAATGTCGTTTGCATAAATATTAAAGCACATTGGACCTAAAACACTACCTTACGGTATACCAGTTTTGATGCAAGTTGAACCGCTAAGAATGTTTTAATAAAAAATATATATAAAAAAACGAAGCGTTATTAAAATATTCGAGAAATAGGTATTAATAAAATAAAATATTATCTGATACATTTATTGTCATTTTCGAAGCTAATATTTAAAAATATTTTGTAAAACGTTAAAATCTCTTGTCGCTTATTACTAATGCTATTTCTGATGTAAGCCTTTACAGACCACACATAGAGCGAAAGATCTCATCTATGAGCCTCTATCCAGGAGCTGGTGTTATTCAGCAGTTAGTACCGTACCGTTCAAAGCCTGGTCCTTGGCCGAGAAGATAATTATAAGATTGTATCTCCGCCGATCCAATCTAGGAGTCCGTCCCCACCTGCGTCACACTACACAGGAGTAAGCAACATTCATGAACCAACCTGACCAATGATCCTCTATAGTTGTAAAAGGAATAAAATTTTATAAATTGCAAATGAAACTATTAATATAGAGTACATTATCTTCCCTTTCTCACGACTAAAGGGCAAGTATTTGTGTGGCTAATAAAAAAATATATATTTTCTAAAAATCGAAAATGTTCAATCGTTTTCATACGTATCTGTTTCCATGTTGTCAAATTTGTGTTAGGACATTATCAATAGAAACGTAAATCCAATTTAAATGAAATGTTTCGGGATTGTGTGCATTGATACCGAATCAGTCCCATATCGATTTTCTTCGAATTTGGTTTTCGCATGCGAAAACGTATTTTTCTTGGTACACTTACATTCCTACTTATAATCCTCTTAATTATAAATTATTAAGGTAATAATGTATTGTTGTATAGGAAAAATTAATAAGCGATTTTTAAAAAAAAAATTGCATTTTGAAACGTTTACTTACTAATTTATTTAAATTATTAAATTGGAACTTTTTTTGAAATATATGAATTAATATATACACATATACCCATATATATATACATGCATATATATATTCATACTGAAGTAGGTAGCATTTAAAAATAAGTTAAAGTGAGTAACTGGTCACAAGAGAAGAGAGTAAAGAATGCGTAGATGGGGTTTTTATGTGTATTGTTTTTTTGTTTTTTTGGGGGGGGTATGCGCCTTTAAGAACTCGGACTAAGCAGTGGCAGAGTAAGTGCCAGCAAGATGTTTAGCCAGGCTAGCCATTGCCAGTCAAAAGGCTTGAAATACTAACAATAATTGTTATATAAATTACTAAAATATTCTAGTGACGAGGTTGTTAAAGAAGATTAAATAAAGACTTTAACGCAAATATTAACTAATTACAGTGTAAAAAATATCTTAAATGGTAATGATAAATCTTGTCATAAGTGAACATTTTTTTTTTTAATTTTGCATTTTTAAAAACGTTATCCTTCAAAAAATATAAGAGATCGATCGATTACTATCGAATAATTTCAGATAATTTATTTTTCAACTTGTCACATGGTATATAATTATGTTTATTAATATTTACAACTTAAATAGCTGTTAGGAAAACATTATTTTCTCGCAATTCCTTCATGAAAATAAGATTGATCAAGGGTGACGAAATAAATAAGTCATCATAAATTAAACTGTAACTGTCAAAATACCAAGGTCTATTGCTAAAGGTAGTTATTTACTGTTGTATTAATCTACAATTAAGTTCAATTATTGAACAGTCAGGAAGTATTTTTGGGTAAGTATTGGTCAGACTAAGTGGGTTTTGATTTATTTTTAGCAATATAATTAACTGGCATTGAATTTTATTCCATATTCATATTCCTAATATGAGAAATATTTCCTTCAGATTTTATTAATTTTAATTTTTTTTTAAAAATAAGTCTCCCAGGAATATGGATCAGTAAAGCTTTCTAACTTATTTTTAACTTTAATTATTTAACACTGATTACAGCATGCTTCCGAATCTCGACCAAATCAGATGAGCAGTTTTCGAAATATCGATATCCCATCCTCCTTTGCTTCGAAAAGGGCAATATATTATTACATTAAAATTTCTTGTTTGATATAGTTTATTTTGTAAATTCAAATCGTTTTCGAAATATTGGTGTACCATGAATATAGGTTTTAAGAATAATATTATTATTTTTATTTTTTAATAAATTAGATTCTTCATTTCTAGATAAAATCTAAAGAAGGGCCCGTGTTTGAAACATGTATGTCCAGAAAAAAATATTTTACGCATGATTCAGCTAATCTAGTGGATGTGATTTGATAAAATCGATACTAAACCATTTTCCTATAATCCCTCCCTTTTTTACTAATCCACAACTTATCTCTTAATTTGGGCTAAATCTGACAAGGCGTTTTCGGTAGATAAAAGGCAATACGTCTACGCATGCGTTGAAGAAAGAAGAATCTTAAGAACCAATGTAGTACCAAGCTAGGTATCAACCCTCGCAATCCCTATATATTCCGTTTAAATCAGGGTAACGTTTTTATCGATTATTCCCCTGCTACTGATCGTTCGATTATTTAACACGAATTTTACTGCAGACTGACACTGAAAAAAATTGTTCCTTAATATTTTAAATGTATAATTCGACTAAAAATTTTCAATTCTTTTGTTGAATGAATGGTTATAAATTAAACGGATTACCCATAGCATTGGTAGTTCTGTCGTTTTAAAAATCTAGGGAACAAAACTAATAGATATAATTGTATAATTTTTTGTAAGAAGGACAGGCTCAAGCTGGAAGAGAATTCTCACACATCGGTCTTTTTTAAAAGAATATTATACTTTATTTAATTAAAGGTTTAGAAAAGTTTCTTCATTGACCTATTAAGGTTTTTTAATACTATGTTTAAATCCTTCCTTGCTTCTTTACAATATAATCATTGCTTGTAATTTTAACTCTCCCTTAACTGATATTAGTAATATAATATTAACACAATATAATATAATTGTCTTCCTTTTTATCCCCTATGCAGACCGTGATGGCCAAGCCCATCCACAACTTTCAGATTTGAAACTGTGTGTATCACTAAATGTTTTTTGTGATGGTTGCTAGAAATGAGTCTAGAGCCCCTGGTTAGTACGGAAGGGATATTTATATTCCCCATCGTGATAAGACAAAAAGACTACCAATTTCTCTTTCATAACCCCAAGAGTTGCCTATTCACTTTCACACATACGTTAAAAACACCAGAGCAACAGTTGAATGACAGCTGTTAATTCATAGTCAAAGTCCCATAACAACATCAAATCCCCTTGCTCAAGTTCAAGAAGTTCCTCTGAAACCGAGATTCCATGCTAATACTTGCCACTTCTTGTTATTTTTCATAACATAGGCTTGTTTTTTTCTCATGATGTCATTATGTTTCAAGCCTTAAGCCAAGAAATGTCTCAATATTGGTATTTTATTCAATGAATTAGAACTGTTCAGTTCCACATAAAAAGGTCACAGCCTTCCTATTTGGATAACTCTATCCATATTTAATGTTTTCTTTAGTCAACCCTTAAATTTCTTTCTACTGTTTTAGACTGACTCTCGGATTTCTAATGTAAATAAATCACCCTCTTTCATTTTCTTTAAAAGCTACTTGTCGGATTTAAGTAATCCGAATTTTTCGGCTCTTTTTTGAATTATAAAGTCGGGGACAGGGGTCTCATTTTCTGAGTCCCCCTTGCCACGAACACCGGAAGACCCCGAAGACGCCGCGACTGCAATCCCGCCCCAGCCAATGCACCATGCAAGTTAGGACCTGGCCTGCCACATCACACCAGAGTCCAGGACACGCTGGCCAGCCTCTGAGGGAGAAGAAACCTATTACGTGAACTCAGGCGAAGATTCATGGTTTTCAACATTTCGCCCACCGCACACCTGGACGAGGGAAGCGGCCTCGCGCGTATATAGGACGCAGAAGTAACCGCGGCAGCGAGGCTTCTAACCCAGTCACCAAATAAGCGATAACTATTTCTTAATATATGAGACCACCCAAATTTCTGTTATCATAGCAATAATCGATATAATTTCAATAGTCTTTTCAGCTAACGCACTAACACGATTTGCCCCTTCATGGATTTTATTTGATCTTAAAAGAAATATAAGCATATTCATTAATAGCCAGATAAGTCTCACGATTTTCAGCCTCCACTTTACCACACTGGTTTTAATTATAAAAAATTCAACATACTCTCGGGACACCTGAAGTAAAAAACGAACAGGTCCCGATGAATACACTTACTCCTTCATATCCTTAACTAGCAATCAACAGGATCAATAAAGTACATTATATGTTGTTGTTTTTTAAATTTTTATATAATTCCGTTCAGTTCCTCTGGTGCATTGGGAAATCACAAGTGCTTTCAATTTGTTCCAATTCGTGGTTTTGTAGAGCAGTTTTTCAATTTCACCCTCTAGTTTCCTAAGTGTGCTCTACCCAATTCCATTTTCTGTTCTTTATTTCCGAACAAATCGGCTTGGCTGGTTCCTTTCTATAATTTTTAAATCAATGTATGTTTGGGTTACCAAATTTCTAGAATTTCTTAGTCATTTTTAATCAATTTTTGTTTTCTCAATTAATTATTGAAAACTCTAAGGTAATTTTATATATTTTTTTATGAAAAAAAAACTGTTTTCTTTCTTTTTTATTATATCGTGTAAATATATGTAATTTATGTATGTCCGATCACTGATTGATTAGTACGCTATGTAATGTAGCAACCCCGTGTATTTGGGCAGCATGGATGAATAAAGCATTTCTCTTTGTTTATTGTACATTTATTAACAAAGAAATGTACACTCAAATTCCTCAGCAATGTTATCCTCCATTAGATACCAGGGACGCTAAAACCAGTCTTTGCTTATTTATTATTATATTTAGTGCTTTTAGAGGTTCAAGCCAGGAAGAGCTATACTCTACTACTTTTGATCGTTCTACGGGTGCATCATCAAGGGGGTTCTTGTCATTCTCTTACAAATAGACCACTCAATATGAGGTTTCCAGGTGGGTATTGTGTTGAGCTCAAGGCCAAGGTAAGTGGGTCATCCAGTTAAAAATGATGACTATTTTTAAATATGTCGTTAATAATAATATTTTTAAATATGTATTTAATAATATTTTTAAACAATGTATTTAAAGGTAGATATTAAGTATGTACTTTTAAATTATTGTTGTTGTAATATTGAAAAACAGTAGTCACTGAAAACAGAAGCTGATTTTTATGGTTATATATTTTTTAATTATTAGCAATTGAAAAAATCAGATTTCATTTCCAATGTTCAGGGGCTAAATCAATGTAATTACTACAGGTAATAAAGATGTAAGTGTTCTTATATTAATTTATAAGGTAAGTCGTGATGGGTAAAGCAACATACAAGCGAATATTTGAGGATAGTATCAATTCTGATACAGATATTCCAATCATCATGTGTACTACTTCAATTAACAAACCGTTCAAAGCAGCAAATATTCTAATATTAAACATATTATGTGTTCAACTAAGATATACTCACATCTAAAGATTTTTATGATCGTTTGAATTTATTTTTCATAATTGAAATTGTATTTTTGCTAAAACATATATCTGATTTTGATAAATCAGTTCTTAATTACACTATATCTGATATTTAGGAAACCTAAGTAAATGTTTAGATATTAACTGTTCAACACAATGTACATAAAGGGTATACTTATAAGTTTCAAATGTTCAGTCTACTACTATTTCAAGCAATAAGTTCTTAAAACTACGTAAAATAAAATTATATGCTTCATAAATACAATTAAAATTAATCTAAACCTATTAAAAGACTATAATTATTTTTGGCCAGATTTTTGGGTACTTCGGAGTACCTCCATGATAACAGAAAGCTGCCCAAATTTGACAAATCCTTAGAGGTTCTACTAAAGGTATGCGCATAGATAAACCGTAACCTTTAAGAAGTGCTTCCAACTTCAATAAAGTGGTTTTTATACAAGACGACTCTTCCAACTTGAAGCAGCACTACAGTTATTAAATTTTAAGTACTTTACAAAGGTTGAGGATAATGGAAATTCCTCATATCTTCTGATATTACCTCCGGTGCTTATTAACTTTATTTGACAGGTAATATGATCATTCGTAAAATATAATTTGCGATCTTTAACTGGAAATATTTTAGGTTGCATTAAAAGGGATAGTAGGATGGTAAAATGTTAATTAAAAAGATCTTCCATGGGTCAGGGAACATAAAAACTAAATTAGACTTTGAATAAATTAAGCTGAATATAAAATAATTAGGTATCTTTTCAAAGTATTGTGTATTTTAGTTTATCATAACTTTAAAGTAGGACTAGTCCAGTAGGATAACATAATTAGTCTCTTTATTTTTCTTAAAGTCGAAAAAAAAATCATTAAAAAAGTTGTCAACATTTTTCCTGATTAGAACTTTTAGTAGATTTGAAGCTAAAAAATCCTCATCTGCTTGAATCAACTTCAAAGTTTTTCTTCTATAATAAGCAGTTAGAGGATGGATGAGCAGCTGCCTTGGATATTAACTATAAATGTATATTTTTTATTCTTAATCCTATTTTGATGAAATTTTCAGGAATGGTACAAACTTCAGTCCTACACCAATTTAATCAGCTTCCAATTTATTATACTTTTTTCTTCTATTTCAAAAATGGCTCGGCCAGTTTAGCCAAAATTTAGAAAGAAATTGGAGATGTCGGAATATATGACAAATATTGGAATTGTTTATTATTTGTCACGTATGTTTCGAACACGGCTCCGTCTGTGGATTTTATTCTAAAACGGTTCAAAATTTATTAAAAATTAGAAAAATAAAATTATTCTTAAACCTTAAAGCACTGGTAATTATTTAGTTACCTACTCAGTAGAAATGATAAGGACTCGTAACATTTTTAACTCTAAACTACATATTCGTTATACCTTAATTAATTATATCTAAATTGATATGTCTTAATATAACGTTGATAAATATTACAATCTGCCACAAAGTTGTTGGGCAATAAGTAATAGTGATAACTGATTACATTCATTGTAAAATAAAATAATATAAGAATAAAAATAAATAAATAAATGAAAAACAAAATACTTAAAAATAAATAAAATCTCTCCCTAAATATATACAAACAGAAGGATAAAGAAAATAAGAAAATAAACACAATCACACTATGTAGCTGAAAAAATAAATAAATAAAGTAATCACCAGTCGCATTTACACTCTTATTTACAATATTTATCGTCCGGAGAATCCCTGAGCCTACTCTATCTCCCACCTGTGAGCTGCAGAGCAGAGATCCCAGTGCATCCCTTTCACCATATCGCTGGTAATGAGCCAATGGTGGCTGAGCAAGTGCACTAAAGCCGCAAACACTCAACTTGAGTGGAACACCAGACTACTGCCAGAACATTCCTTATATCTAACATATACCTTAAAGTTAGTAGACCAGACTTTTTGAAAATCGAAACTGAAATTACATATTTTAAGTGGGTATATGCCAAGTACGTGATAGAAGCTATTTCGCTAAAATCGACTTTGTCACTAAAAATGTATAAAAAAAAAAAACCCAGATAGGTTTTATGTTCATTTAAATAGTTTAAAAGGGCTTTAATAACAAATTAAAAAAAAAAAACTTCTAAAGTAACTGTAATTTTGTTAATTAGATAAAAAAACCTCTCATTGTTAGAAATACAAAAATGATGGATAAATACAAAATATTAAATAATTTTATTAATAACTTAAAGAGAAAAAAAGGAAAAAATAGAAAAACCGAGATCTTTCCCGATGGCTTTGTTATCGAGAAATAAATACACTTTATTAATTGTTAAAATAATGGTAGATATTTAAATTTCTTACTAAAATGTAAATGATATAATTATTTTATAGTTGTACCATTTAAATAAATGAAACATAATATATTAAATTTATCTTTTTTGTTACATTTATTTTTTTATCCAGTTTTCCTATTAATAGGAACATATAAGGACGACCAAAGTTCCTGTTATTAATGCGGCTCAGTAAACCTTACAGAACATTACGTGACAAATAATATAATTTGTTTTAAGGCATCCTCATGTCAGAGACAAATCCTCCTCTATCAATCGTCCCCACATTGTTAGAAGGACAAAGGATTTCTATAATTATCTGTCTTATGGTCTTGTTACCTCAAAATATTAATGCTAATTTTAGCTACTCAATTAGAAGGACATTGAATAATAGGAGTGAACCACTTTAAAATACTACGTTAAATTGTCAAACAAAGAAACCATAACACTAAATAAATTCGCTCAAATTTCCTTTGAATTGAAAACAGTATCGATTTATTATTAAATATTTTGAATGAATTTATTTGTGATAATTAAGGGCATTTTATGAAATATTTTGGATTGTAAGGACTGGGTTTGATCAGAGAAGACTCCACAACAGTAATAAATTTGTGAAGAGTAAATTGTAATTGTTAACATGTAATGGTAATTGTGATTGTAAATTTCTAACTTTGTAATTTCAACTATATTTGTATTTCATGTATGTATGTAAATTTCTCACTTTGTAATTTCAACTGTATTTGTATTTCATGTATGTATGTAAATTTCTCACTTTGTAATTTCAACTGTATGAACATGCCAATTGTAATTGAATTTGTAAACGGCCCGAGTGGTCGAAAAACTTAAATAAAAAAAAGGATTGGGTTTGAGAGGAGTTAAATGAAGTCCCAAAGCCACATCTGTAAGTTCATATAGGTCTTAGTCGTAATATATAAATCTATTAACAAAGAAGGCTTGAATTCTAACAATTATTAAAGAACTGTTTAGTTATAATTTACTTCTGAACGTTCTCACTTGAATTGCCAAAATAAACTTATGACGACTTTAAAAAGAATTAGAAATCACAGGGTCTTATCTATTCATGTTTTGATAAGTTTATAGCATTATCCGGTTAATACAGAACACTTTCCACCACTGAATGTTTACGGTATAACAAATAGATTATTTGACTTAATCCACGAAATCAAGGTTTTTGAACGGCTAAGCGCCGATAGTAGTGTAGGGTTATGATTTAAAAACAAAATTAGATGTGAGAGTAGACCGGTATGTTTGTAACGACCAGTAGAAATAGTGGCATTAAATTTTAGTCTTCATAGATTATTAACTTTATTAGTATTATTATTGCCGGATCAGTCCAGATTACCATCGGTTGTGAGGTATGCAAAACTCCTACGTAGAACTAGCTCTCCGTCCTAGCTGAGTTTTTAAACCTAAGATTATGTATCTATCTTAAACATTAAAATTTTAATATGTAACTAAATGAATAATATTTCTATTCAGCGATTGGTTTAAAACCGAGTAAAGTTCGTTACGTTGTTAAATGTAAAAGACTGTTCAATGTTCTGTTTGAAGATGATCATGCATTAGAAATGATATTCACAGGAACAAATATAATAGATTATTACATATTCAGTGCATGACCTGAAATCGAACTGGACTAAATTGATGGACAAGTTGCTGTGAGATTTTGGGTCACTGAACCACCACACGATATTCAATAGTTAGTAACAGTAATATTAATTAACCCTGTATCAGTAAATAACAATGACAGCACCTGATTATCGTTACTGATACATATTCAGGTTCAATCACTAACATTGGAGTTTTACGTAGAATGTAAAACACTGATAAGTAGGACGTTGATTTATTACAATTAACGCGACTTGTGAAGATTAATACTGGCAGCATCTCTGGTATGTTTGATTTTTTAAAAATTTTATTTATTGATATTTATAACTGTACATAAAATACATCAAGTAAATTTGAAGTAGTAGCATAATGGTATGGTACAAGGATATAGAGAAACTACCCATTGGTAGCACTCTAAAAACATTTTAACAGTATAAGGACTCGAGGTCATCTTCTTTTCAGACGCCTCAGATAATTTTCCTCCATCAAAAAGGGTAATTTGATGGGATTTGTTGGAATTTATTATAATCCTCCAATTACGACACCATTCTTCGAGGGCTTTGATATGGGATTGGAGAGTTTAGGATACAATTAACTGCGAGCACACATGTGTTATCGGCATCCGTGGTGAGGATAGTGTTAGGATTGGTTGATGTCAGCTGTATAGATGGAGTAGAGAGGGGACCGAGGATTGGGACCTTGAGGAACACCAGCGGACTGAGAATAGAGGGATGAATAGGAACCATTGTGGTTTATATGGAATAATCTATTGGTGAGAAAGGAACGGATGATGAGAAAGTATGTGTGAGGTAGACACTTACGAAGTTTGTAAAGCAGTTCCGGGTGCCAGACTCGATCAAAAGTCTTTTCTATATCGAAAAAGACTCCCGTGCAGTACATTCCGCGCTCCAAAGAAGACGAGGCAGCGTCTACCACACGATTACATTGCTGGATAGTGAAGTGGGATGTACGGAATCCAAACTGGTGATTAGGGATTATATCATTGGGATGGGGTATAGGCGTTTTAAGATGAGTTTTTCTAGGATTTTTCCATATTTGATTTCAAACTTGTTAAGCTTTTTACACCTCTGTCCACACCTGTGTCCCGAATGTAATTTTATGATTAAATTAAATTGTGTGGAAAAGGGGGGCTGAAAATTGTGAGACACTTTATGCTTATAACAACATGCATTTATTTCTTTTAATTAATCAGATTAATTCCCTGGAGGGGCAACTAGGGTTAATGTGTTAGCTATAAATTATTTCTATTTAATAATACAGATCAGAAAAGTGGGGTGGTCTCATGGCATAAATAATGTGCTTATCTGTTGACTGTTGGAAGTCTCGCTGTCGCGGTCACTTCCTCGTCCTATAGCCGCTTCCCTCGTCAAGGTGTGCGGTGGGCGAAACGGTGAATACCGTGTATTTTCCCTGTGTCTGAAAAAAACGTCCTCGTTCCTCAAGGGCTGGCCAGCGTGTCCTGGACTCTGGCGTGATGGTAGGGGTAGGCCAGGTCCTGGCTTGCATGATGCTTAGGCTGGGCGGCATTGCAGTCGCAGCGTCTTCGGGGTCTTCCGGTGTTCGCGGCAAGGGGGGGTATCAGAAAATGAGACCCCCGACCCCGACTTTATATTAAAGAACTATTATATTATATTATATTAAAAGTACGGAAAAATCGGATTACTTAAATCCGACACATATTGTTTCAAATCTTGTTAATAACTTTAGCAGTTTATTTTTGATTTTACATAGCACAAATATGTATTTATGAAGACACTATATAATTAAATGGATGACATTAGGTAATTAAATTAAAAAAATTTTCAGATAGAAATTCTAGAACAAAAGTTGAATTTATATGTTATGTAGTACTATTAATACGAATTTTTATCATGTACAACATACATTGTACGTGTCTTTTCGCCTTATTTCATTTTGTTCCTTTTCATAAAGAAGAGTAAGACAACTATCCTGGAATCCTCACATAAGACTGAAAAGACAGGAAACTGCACTTCGATTTCGACTATTACAGCACTTACTAGACAGACACTCTAAACTTTCTGTTCATTATTACTATAATAAGGCCAATCTGGAAATACGGAGTTGAGCTTTGGGGATATACAAAACCTTCGAATTCCTCTCGTATCCAATTCCTAGTAAAATCACAATGTCCCTTACTTTGTCACATATAAATTCATACAGAAAGACCTAAATGTTCCATATGTAACCGAACTAGACCGAACAATATATCATTCCTTCCATTATAAACTCCCTAACCATCCAAATCTACTAGTTACTAACCTTGCTTCCTCTTCCATTCCATAAAATCCTCCGAGGATCCTACAAAAAAAGGCCACGAGAACTGCTAATGTAAAAATGTCATTAGAGTGCTGGCAATGGGAAGCTTCTCTATTCGCCTGTTTAACTCCATTATTATGTACAATTGTAAATTTCAATAAATATATTTTTTTTAAATATAGAGCAAATCATGTGCAATAGCTGGAAAAATTGAAAAGAACAAAACCAGTCTTGAATTTGCGACAAGTGGCAAGTAGACCGACCATTAAAGCTATAAGACAGAGAAGATTAGCATGGCCCCTGCGCCAGGATGACAAAAATTACTTTCTCATCATTCATTCCTTTCTCATTGATAGATTTTTTCAAGTAAACTACAATGGTTCCTATTCATCCCTCTATTCTCAGTCCGCTGGTGTTCCTCAAGGTCCCAATCCTTGGTCCCATCCTCTACACCGTCTATAGAGCTGACATTCCAACCAATCCTAACCACGTATGCCGATGACACATGTGTGTTCGCTGTTAATAATAACCCATTAATCTTATCCCAAAATCCAATCCCATATCACAGCCCTCGAAGAATGGTATCGTAATTGGAGGGTTAAGATAAATTCTAACAAATCCCATCAAATCACCTCTACCCTTCGTCGTAAACCTACTGACTGCCCTACAGTATCATTTAATGATGTTACTCTTACCCCTTTCGAACAGATCCGCTTCCTTGGACTACATTTAGACAAACGATTAGCCTGGAATCCTCACACAAGACTGAAAAGGCAGGAAACCGCACGTCGATTTAGAATATTACAGCACTTACTTGACAAACAGTCTAAACTTCCAACACATTACAAAAGACTGATCTATATGACTGTAATAAGGCCAATCTGGACATATGGCGTTGAGCTTTGGCTCCACTTTTGGGCTCCACTAAACCTTCGAATTCCTCTCGTATTCAATCCTTACAATCCAAAATCTATCTACAATCCAAAATCTTTGTCACAAATAAAATCATACATAAAGACCTTAATGTTCCCTATGTAACCGATCAAGCCCGAACCAAATATTACTCCTTCCATTATAAAATCCCTATCCACTCAAACCCCCTAGTTTCTAATCTTGCATCCTCTTCCATTCCTGACAATCCTCTGAGGCGCCTAAAAAAAGACCACGAGAACTGCTAATGTAAAAAATGTCATTAGAGTGGCAATGGGTAGCCTCAGGTCAGATTTACTAAATGTATTATAATGTACAGTTCTAAATTGCAATAAATAAATATTTAAAAAAAAATGCTATAAGACAACTTAGTCGTAATGAATTACCGCATATTTTAATTTTACCTTATATTACATTTAATTAAAGACGGATCAAATATTTATCTATAGTAAATAGCCTTTTTATCACGGTAAACTATAATAATATATTCTCTTTAAAAGTAAACTACAAACGTGGATTTCGATATAATGATAATTCGAAATAATAGTTAATATAATTATTAATATTAAAAGATAGATAATTAGTTTAGGTTTATATTCACTTGCAAATTAAATTAATGGGATTATATTGCAATTTTTTGAAATATATTATTGATGCATCATTATATTGATTTAGTTTTTCTACTGGGTGTCGTTGGTTTATTCCAGACAGTCATATATTAATTAATTATATCCAATTAAACCTCTATTATGGTTTTTTCTTCGTCTAATTTTTAAAGCCTTGGCGGTCTAGAATTTAGGACGAAACGTCAGCACACTTAGAATCAAATTTAACTTATTCGTGACTATAACACCACTGATCGCAAGCTCTACTAGCTTTTCTTCAGATTTCCATTGTCATATGTTTACATCAGACAAAACTGACATTTGATTGGAATCTTGCTCATATCAGTTAAATACAAATTTAGCCAAGTTTTTCTGTCTTTAACACTTACTTTTCAAACTGTGCTGAACCATCCGTGTTTGTGCTCAACTCTAAATAAAGGGGCTTTTAATTTCATTTTTTGAAAAATCATTACTACACCGTTTATGATTTAACTGCTATCTGCCGGCTATAATCTAGGAACGGACTAAACAAACCGCCTTCCCCCCTTCACTTTCCAAGTTTCCTTCGAGTTCTGAATATTTCCGTTTGTGATAAGACCGGAGCCACTAGAGGTTCTCAGCCGCCCCTGACTTGGGCCATAATGTTGAATTGTATCTCAAGTTGGCCGGTGATAGCTGCCTCGCTTGGATTACTTTTCCTACAGCAAGTTTCCTCTATAAACCCGATTTCTTTAAAATGATTCTGAAACAACCTTGTAAAATATATTCCTTTCACCGGATTATTAATCGAGCCAACTACAGCATATTTTATCTTCTGTTTCTGACTTTCTTAAAAAGGTGAACTACGGATTATTTACTTTTGTTTAAAAAGTTCATTTTGGATTAATTGTACTTTATGATACTTAAGTGCGGATAACTTTTATATTCTTATTTTTCTTTTTTAACCCCAAAACTTCTTAAATTAAACAAGTAAAAAAAGCAATCATACAGTGTCAACAAATCAATGAATATTAAACTTCAGAGATACGAGCCATATTTATGGTGACGATGACACCCATGGACTATAGTTTATTACCCGACTTATTACCGACTTATATACCCGATTATCGAAAATTAGGGTAATGTGTATAGGAGTGTCATATACCCTGCTCACGGAATGGGCGACGCTTTTACCGAACCACCAAACCGATTTTTAAATTCGATGTCTTAAATACTCAGTATTATTCTGTGAGTGTTTTGAAACAATTAGAGCTTAAAATACTGAAAAAAATATTGTATTATATTTCGTAACCTTCTTAAAGGGTAAACTTCCAATGGTCTTATTGAAAATATAGTGTATAGGTGTATATTCATGTTTTTACTTGACGGTCAATATATTGATGATATTAGGTATATTGTGGCAATAATTCTAACGCGTGTACTATACCACGTTACCATATTAGTCATGTAAATTAGACTTTATGTTTAAATATGTCAGGGACAGTTGGTTTCATTAATTTATGATGATCCGTAACAATCTTAAGTTTGTAACCTTAAGGCAATCTTAGGGTTTGGTATAAATTAGAAAATAAATGTATTAGGAACATATTAACTATTACGAAGTGTATGCTAATGTTGGGGTTATTGTATATCTTTATAGATATCTAACATTTAATTATTAAAAATTAAGATTAATAATATTTAATTTAATATTTCAACAAAAAACATTAGTTATGTTCCTCCATAGTAATATTGGTGAAGAGAATGGAAATAGTATTAAAAATTAAATACGTATTATTGTATATCCAACTCACACTATTAAATACATTTTTTTCCCTTTCAAATGCATAATTGATAGTTATTTTGTAAATGAAGTCATCAGGAAGTCTTAATAATGTTTTAGGCATTACATATAGTTTTATTTATTTTTTAATTGCTTCATGTAGATCACTGTTATCAAGTTACACTTGCTCAAGAAATACAGTAAACTAAAGAGAGCTTATTCGATTTTTAACACAGGTTAGACATTATTGGGGCAGAACATGATGAAGACATAGTACAAATAAATTAAAGATTTTATTCTTTGATATCAACATGAACATGACACAGGAAACCTCCTGTGTTGTTGCATATTTTTAACTACAAATATACAATAAGTAGTATGAACATTAAAATGACACGCGTGGTTTCAATTCGTTGTTTCAATATTAAATCAAATATAATGCCGTGTACGAGTCTTCGGGGTTCTAAGCCCGACTAGGGGTTCCCCGTAAAGGTATTATCTTTATAAATTCCTATATTAATGTATTTATATTATGTATTTGTATTTTTATATTTATATTATGTGTTTATATTATATATTATGTATCTCTATCAGTTCCTGATGGGAACCGACTGAAAAGGGATGCGCTATATTTAATTCAAACACTAGACACCATCTGGACCCCCTAGCCATGGTATGCTAGATATGAATATCATAATTAATGATTGGAGTTCCTTTCCAACGGTATCGTGTTCACCAATTTACTATTCTATTATATATGAGGTGGCAAGCAGGGATTATTAATTATAAAGTAAAGTCTTTGTTACATCTTTTATATTTACAGTTATATATACATTATCAAGAATACTATTATGAGAGAGCATGGTGGACTTGTATCCTTATACTTTAATTAAAAGATAATGAATTCGGTCGGCTTGGTGGTTGTCGCGGAAGAGCGTCCATATTCGCCTCCCGGCTGCCACTGGTCTTCCAGACTGTCTTCCTCTGTCAGACTGTTCTCCACTCCTTCTGTCACAGAACTGTCCTCAACTCCTAGAACTCTGTTCGACTGTCCTCTTCTCTCAGCTTCCCTCAAACTCTGTCCTCAACCCCGGACTCCCTCCAACTGTGTTCCTCTGAGACTCTCCCCCAAAACTGTGTTCAACGGTGTTTCTCATGCCCTTTTTGTTCATTTTCTCCCCTCTCCTTCTGACTCCTCCTTCTTTTGATTTCTGTCCTTTGATAGGTTCCTCTATTTTCAGAGGGGGTGAGAAGGTCCAATGACCTTCGACGAAAGTCGGTCTTTTTCCTACCTTTCATCTTTAAAAGTTTCTTCTTTGAAGAAATCCGGCTTCTGGCGGCTTACTGTATTTTTCCCGATGTTTTTAGAGAGGCCCCGTGTGAGATAAGGGGTGTTTATTTGTTTTCAATTACGGCGGCTATTTCTCTGTACTTTCTAATGTCTAAACTGGCCGCGTGCAAGATAAGGCTGTTTGTTTGTTTATCTCTGCCTACACGGTCAACCGTTCCCAGAGGGTGCATACCCTCTATTATCTATATACCTCTGTACATTTCTTTAGATCTGTAGCCGACGGATATTTGCATAGGTCCGGCGGTATCTTTGGCATGCCGACAAAAGAAATTATTTTAAGTTAAAAACTCCAGCTGGTGCCTCTCATACATATCAATAATGTTTTTTTGTAGTAATTATTTTTTAGTTTAAAAGGAATATTTATTTCATTGAAACAACTTTAGTTTTTCATTGCAATGCCATCAATAATGAATTTTAACTTAAATAATAGTAACCGAAGTGTAAACATTTTAAATGTATTTATTACACCTTACTATTAATAAATCAAGAAAACAATTCATTTCGTGTCATCGTATTGTGAGTTTTTTAATTAATTTAATAATATTAAGATATGTGCAATGTGTAAGAGTATGGTCATCGGAAATGTTTAAACAAACTCTAATTTTTGTTTATTATTGTTATGTTTGTATTATAAAAAAAAAATTATATTTTCTTATTCTTTCAAGGAATTTGCTGTTTTCTCAAAATATGGTTTAATATTTTAAATCTTGGGTGTTTTATTAGAAAATAAAAATAAACAGGTTTTTACATATACAAGTACAAATCGTATATTTAATACACAGATAGCCATAGATGTTATAGATAGATCAGCCCAAAAACATTTAAGGTTTTAAATACAACATATATTTATGTATACCATATTTAATTACGATTATACAACGAACTGAATTGTGGATTGTTATGCTAGCTATAATTGCTTGGGTTACAGTACAAATGATGTAATAACTTAATATTCCTTTGATGATAGAGTTCTGGCAGTATGGTGGAAACGCAAATTGTCTGCTCATAGTTGTGCAGATAGTAAATTGTTGAACAGTGTGTGACCTCAAAGCTTGGGACCAGGGACCCAACTTCTAGTCTAATCTATTTGGCCTCGCGTAATAACTTACTCTTCTTCCAAATACAAAGTGAATATTTAATAAAATAGGGGCCCTTTGCTCCTTCCAACCACGGTCTTGCGGGTAAAGGTTTTTAGACAAATTTTTGTTTATTCAACAAAAAATAATTTAATGTTTGAGATATATTTTAATAATTTAAAAAAATGGAATTATACTTCAATAATCATTAAAAAAAAAGAACTCAATTATTTACAATAGATCTATTCATTATGTTGTGTTAGATACTAAATATTATAAGTATGGGTTTGCGAGGAGCTCAATTTAAAGTCCAATTATATATATTAAATACACAGTAGTTCCTAGCGGATTTCCTGGGCAACCATTCAATATTTCAGTCACATTTTTTTTTTTTTGGGGGGGTGGTTTTTTTTTGTGGTCTGAAACTATTCAGACTATTCAGATTATTGTCAATCTGTTTACATTGAACATGTAAACATCGCAAAATTAAAATTACGTTTTATGTTTATTTTGTATTGTCCTCAAAGTGCAATGCTAACTTATTTAATTCGGTTCCTGCTTGAATTTCTTTTGTATTTTTTGACAAAGTATACGCAATGTTGTAAAATAGAAATCCAAATGATCGAACTTTCTTGCTAAACGTGTGTCTAATGATTTTGAATTTTGTGGATCTTTAAATTTCCATTTCTAAAATAAAAAATCCTATTAATAGTTGAAACTGTCTGATTTTTAAATCGGAAAACACACACACATAGCTACGCACACTCACGCAAACAAAGCCACAGCGCGCGCGCACACACACACACACACACACACACACACACACACA
>NW_027115146.1:0-3496 GCF_000696795.3 Halyomorpha halys
AGAGAGAGAGAGAGAGAGAGAGAGAGAGAGAGAGAGAGAGAGAGAAAGCTAGGTTCATTGAGAATACGAGCGTTACTATTGTTAAAAGTAATGGGGCTGGTTATGTCGCAAGAACAATGGTGACTCATCCGCTAAGAAATAACTGTTTGGCCAAGTAGGAGGAAGTTTTCCCTGGTGATTCCCAAACATTTGAGGCGAATGTTGAGTATCTTAATAGATTTATTTTATTTGTTTTTGTTCTCGGAATACGGGACCAAAAAGTGACTCAAGGTTTTTGAAGACTGCTACATTGAAACCATACAAGTTAATATCGATATTGAAAGTATTTGATTGTTCAGAAACGATGTCAGTTGGTCCGTTACTTGACTAGGGACCGAGAGAAGGTTTATTGTTTAGTGTGTTTTTTAATTAGTTCTATGTTGGAAAACATTATGGACCTGTATGAGAATTGTTGAGTTCGATCGACTTGATTACGCAAATCGCTAGAAACTAGATATGGTCTCATAGGGTGGTTCGTCACTTCCACTCCTTTTTTTTTTAGATTGCCACCCATTGGCTAACGGGCTTCACAAATGCCCGAGGGGAGGCTGTGAGTGAGTTTTGTATAATTTTATATTAGAAAAAACCCCGGGTGGGGTCGGGGCTCGAACTCACAACCTCTGGTAGACAGAAGCGTTGCCATGCTGCTCCCGTGAAAAAAGGCAGTTATCCCACCCCAATTTTTGATTACTTTAATAAAAACTATGTATAATTACAAGTCTAAATTGATGAGTCTGTCAATTATTGTTAGGGGTAATAATAAATGTCGGCTCTTTCAAAACGTTGAAAAAAAGAGAACATCAATTAAAGTAGAGTAAATTTGCTAAAACATGAACCCTAACAGAGCTATTCTCGTTAAATAGCTCTCAAGATATAGCATTTAAAAAGCAATATTTCATTAAAAATCAGAAGTTGTGGATTTATTTTTGAGAAATCTATATCACAAATCCATTAGCATCAATTTTTTTTGGCATTTTTTATCCCCCATAACTATACTTGGCAGACTCATCAATTTCGACTAAGTAACTATGCAAAGTTTTCATCAAGGTAGTCAAAAGGGCTCTTCTACTATTATGTAAGTAGTTACGTGAGTAGGAAAAAAAGAGCTTTTTTATGGTCGCTTTTCTAGTAAATTTACTTATGTTTATATTTTATTTCTAAATAGGTTTAATGAAATCAAATCAAAATACACTATAGTAAAGTAAAAGGTTTTAATTGATTTCCGTCTATGAATCTGGCTTTTAATAATTTTATATTTATAAAAAAACTAATCCTTACTGACTGTAAGACAATTGCATATATGATAGATTTATTTTTTAAACATCACATACTCTGAAATGCCTCTTTTAGTAGCTGTCCGTTTCATGTAGAAAATAAATATATTTTAACCCTATAAATAAATTTTTACTCAATTTTGGATGCTTCTGGTCGATAGTTTCATCCAAATGGCACATAATAGATTAGGAGTAAACAAATACTGAGTGAAGAAGAGTTGGAAGAATGCCAACCATAATAGTTCTCCCTTATTATATTTCCTTATTTAATAAACCTTGAACTTTCATCACCACTTTACTTGAGCGATTTTGGAAATATCAAACACCATCAGTTGGCATTGGCTTTAGAATAAATCTAATAATTATTAAAATTCAACTAAAATTTATTTTTATTTATATACATTTTTGATGATTTTGAAAATTTCATTCATATGATTTTCTGATCGTAGTAATATAATCCTTCAAAAAAAAATTTGAAGAGAAATATTATTCTACAATTTTGAATAAAATTGAAGGATGCTAGGGAAAAATGATCAGAATTAAATTTTTTAAAAACTAAAATACCAGTACCATCGGTTGGTATCATTGCTGGTTCAATGACAAGTTCCTATGAAGCTCTGCATTCACATAAACCAAACCGTGACCTTGTTACTATACAAGAAACATGAGTCTACACAATACTCGTAGGCGTCCCTACAACAACTTAATGGATGAGAACTGCTTGAAGGAAAAATTCACCTTAAACCAATGATTCCTTTAAGCCATTCTCTACGCTTGTTTAATCCATTCGATTTCTTTAAAAAAAGTCTCAGTTTAGTTATTTGTTTCAAAGAAGAAACATGACAGTGATCTACGAAATTCTCGTCATTTTAAGGCATTAATGGAAAAAAAAAAATTACAGCCGCTGAAGCAACTCATAAAATTATTAAATATGAAGGGGAAGGTGTCCTTGAACAGCGCACTGCGTATCAACGTCCACTGCTAAACATTTACCGACGTTGGAAAGAAAGAAGGGCTCCGGGCGACCATAAATGGATATTGATGAGGTTCTGTTGGAGGCTGTAGAGTCAAATTCGTCCAGAAGTACGCACGTACTTGTCAGGGAGTGTAGTGTATCGAAAGAAACTGTTATTCGTCATTTACTCTCCATGGGGAAGGTGATAAAGAGCAGTAGACTGGTCTCTCACGATCTTACTCCTCAGCAATCATTTCCCGTCGAACAAAAGACATTTTCAGGAACTTCATGGGTTCAAACTCCTGTCTCATCCACCATATGTGGAGACCTCGCACCATCGGGTTACTACATGCTTTGATCTATAGTCCATTTCCTTCAAGGAAAAAAATTGATAATTTTGTAGAAATTGAAATTGCGATCTAAAAAATCTTCGACAGCCATCCCAAAGAATATTTTCAGCGTGGGATCGAGCAATTGGCTAGCAGATGGCTAATAACGGTAGATAAAATGGACAATACTTTAAGTATTAATTGTATTTTATTTCAAAGAAACAATAATACAAATTTTGGGTTGAAAACGGGCATTTTTTTATAGACCCCATTAAAATGTAGATGATAGTTAAAATAACAGACTATTAAAGATTTACTTTTTTTATCTTGTTTATTTTAGTTATATGAGTTCAAATATTTCAAAAGAGAGTATTATATGAACTAATAGTAATTTTAAAAAAATATTTTTTATTTTATATAACAAAGAATCAATGATTTTTATTTAATGAGAAAAGTACATGAGAATGATGTATATACACTCTATTTATTACTTACTAGTTATTCTCATCGGTTTCATTAATGTTAAATTCGGGATTATACATGCCTGTTTCACGTAATCAATTTTTATTATCTCTAAGAAATGAGGAAAAAAGATCAGTAATTAGGATTAATAGAAACACATAACATCCTATGCTATGAACAAAATACTATTTTCAATCAAACTAATACGCTTCTACTTCCAATCAACCCTTTACGATAAGAGGTAGTCTATGTTAAAACAAAACTATTTTTCTCTAAAACTGTTAAGTTACTTTTCGCGTGACACTAGGGTCCCTAAATATGTCTGTCAAAGTGCAGTAAATGAAATTGCTCATACCCTGTTTATGACATGTCATTTAATTAAACAGAGTCCGTTTTTCAGTATCGCTGATGATATAATCAGATTTTATATATATATA
>NW_027115146.1:9661-14023 GCF_000696795.3 Halyomorpha halys
AAAAAAAAAAAAAAAAAAAAAAAAAAAAAAAAAGATGCTTAAGAGGCCAGGTAAAAAAATATCCGTAATTATTTTGAGCTCACCCTGAAATCGATTCGTGTCCAACAAACATTGAAGGCTTGCTTTATATTTAAGCTTACATCAGTGTACTCAAAACTAAGCGCTCTTCATCAATATAAGCCAGCGGCTCGGAATATGGAGTATTCCGAACGTATGCTCGGGATGCCCCAAGAGAATGACACTTTCTTAAAATACTATTGTACAAAACAAAAAAAAAGATAAATTAAAACAGAAAATATACAGTACATTCCAGCATTTGTTTTGCACTGTTTTTCTTTTTTCCAACTCAAAAGAACTGCTCTAAGGATGTTTTTATTAACTTTAAATAGGTCCCACGATATTTTTTTAGCCCATGGAATATATCGGTGCGAAAAAAGTTTGGGAACCGCTGCCATCAGTTACATTCATACATACAGAATTTTTGTAAATCAAATTCGGGCGCAGAATGTAGCTAGAACCCTCAATTACGATTTTCTAAAACAAATTCCATGGATAGTATTCATGTAAATCAAAGATAAGAAAAATAGTTTGGAATTTCGTTTATGATAAATTCAACTACACATTCATATTCGACGCCCACATTAACCTATCCATATTTTAAAACGATTCAGACAGTTCCAGAAGGAGTTTCAAGTTTTTTTCTAGCTAAATTCGCAATTTTTTCAACTGTGTTACGTACATATATACACCATTTATAAATGTAATGGTAAGACAGTGAAACGATAAATTAAAATGATGTATCATGTCATCAAGCTTCATTGCCATGGTACATGAACAACACAATGATACATGCACTACAATTTTAGTGCCTTTTAAATAATGATGAAGTTGAAAATATGTGAATCTAAAATGGTGAAAAATCCATAAATTTTTAAAACATCATTAAACGTAATTTTTTACATTAGCGGATTAACTTTAATAACCTAAGCCTAACCTATTTAAGTAAATCGTAACCTAGCCTACTCATCTCTCTTTTCTCAGTCTGCTGGTGTTCCTTAAGGTAGTATCTTAGGTCCCATTCTTTATACGGTTTATACAGCTGACATCCCAATCCACCCTAACACAGTCCTAACAATATACGCTGATGACACATGTATACTGTGTGTAAACAACGACCCAACTAATCCATCACAAACACTACAGATACACATATTATCTATTGAAGAATGGTGTCAAAACTGGAGAATCAAAATAAATCTTGACAAATCCCATCAGATCACCTTTACTCTCCGTCGTAAACCTCCTGTCCTACAGTATCTTTTCTAAATACTCCACTAACGCCTGTTGAAAAGATTAGATACTTAGGACTCCATCCTGACAAGAGACTTACTTGGAATCCACACACAAGACTGAAACCACAAGAAACTGCTCTTAGATTCCGATTACTACAACACTTACTTGACAAACGCTCTAAACTTTCCATTCACTACAAAAAATTAGTACACACTACGATAATCAGACCAATTTGGACGTATGGATTTGAGCTTTGGTGCTCCACCATCAAATTCCTCCCGCATCCAATCCTTACAATCCAAAATCCTACGTAAAATCCTTGATGCTTCTTATTACGTTACAAATAAACTCATTCACAAAGACCTTAACATCTCATACGTTGCAGATTTGGCCCAAAACAGATATGCGTCTTCCAAACTCCTTAACCATCCTAACCCATTAATTCTTAATTTTTCATCCTTAACAATCCCTGATAATCCTCCGAGGCGTCTGAAAAGAAGATGGCCCCTTGGCCTTCTAATTTAAATTAATGTTTGAAGTACCACCAATGGATGGTTCCTTCCCAAGATTTTCAAGTGTATATGAAACATACAACATATTTACTTATTGTATTATTTTTTACAGTTGTAAATTACATTAAATGAATAAATAAAAAAATTAAAAAAAAAGTTTTATAACATTTCAATAACTGTAAACGAGAATATTAAAGAACAGGTGTAATTAATAAATTAAAATTGAGAAACAATACCAGTAAGTAAAACTATAGAAATAAACCTGCTATGGGAAACTTTTGTTTATCAAAATAACTAAAACAACAGAATTTATATAAAATGTTAGGCTGATAGAGAGGACCTTCACTAAAGAATAACAATAATCCTAACGGTTAATATGATTATTTTTATTATCATCTTGAGAAAAAAAGGTATAGCTTTCATTTTAGGAAAAAAAAAGTGATCAACAAACAATTTTGTAGTCTGAAGAAAATACATTGAATGTAAAGACAAAATTAATGAATGGAATATTTATAGTAAAACAGTATTAAACGAAATATCATTTCACACGTTTAGGTATACATGTAGAATGAGTATAAGAAATGTAAAATGTGTATAGGGACAAAGAAATATTTTTAGTATCATAATAAAAATCTAATTTACGTTTTATTATTCGTTCAGTATGAAGGGTATTGATAAATGGATCTTGCAAAACCATGAAGAAATTTAGGCCACCTCCATTTTTGTTCTGCTGCTTTTCGAAAACATGCTGTAGGATCTATAGAAATTTTTTTTCTTTCTTTTAAGATTTCTCGAATAACTACTTATATGTGTAATATGATGATATAGTCAAACTACTCCATGCAATAAAATTTTGTCCCCAGTACCAGTTTATTTGTCTAGAACTATTTTTTCAGCTTCACAAACCGGTATTTTCTGACAGTTGTCTTTTTTTCTCTCTTTCTATGGTTCCATTCCTAGTCATTTCTGACATCATGGGGGTTATCTAGTGGGTACTACCCTATTCCAATTATCGTGGGGGGGAGGGAGGGTCACGGTTTTATTTCGTGGGACCACCAGAGAAATAAAAGTCGACCACCTAGGCCAGTTTAGAACCGACGCCCCTGCAGTCAGGAGCCACAAGCGACCCTTTCGGTGGTTACTCATTAATTGCTTGACAAAATAAATGTTTAACTCCAAAATTAGTTTCAGTTTCTCTTGAAGCTCATTTTCCCCCCCATTCTTTCATTTCCTTTTAGTTTTATACTGCTCCTTCAGTTTTCAACACCTGTGTGTAATAAGCAGAATGCACTTTCTAAAAGTTTTAAAATTTAATTTTTAATTTATGTGGGCATTGCTTTACAGATGGGACAAACTAGCAATCTCATTTTTTTTTTAGAACCTGTATTCGTCATTGTAATCAATTTAAAGTCTCATTTAGAACGTGTTATTTAAATTTGAAATTTTTAAAAATGCCACTTAATGAATTTTAATGCCTCAATTGATTAATTATTATTTTTTTAACCAATGTGAATCGAATAAGCTAGTAGAACCCTCTTGACGATGGTTTTGAATAAGCAGATAGGTGCATATCAAATGTAGAAGTAACTTAAAATAAAGGTATATGTTCGCAATTATCGCGACTTCATGCTCAATACTCTGATTACACTTTCCGTTCTATGTTCAAAAAAAGCTTGTAATTTGATTGTATCAATATACATATATCAATCATTGTAGTAACGATTAAAGGGAAGCAATTCTGAACACAGTCAGTTGTTTAGTTTTATTAAGCCAGGTTCATTAAGAACATTCCTCGAAGGAGTTTTCAGATCGACCACCCACCCAGACCTTGCGTGTTTGATATTTGTAATAGAAGTGAATCACAGGCATGTTTTCAAGACAATCTTGTAACTTATTACAAAACGTTGTTTAATTTCTACCTGCCTCTAGGCACCTTTGGAAATAATGACAAATAGTAAGATTATTGCATACAATTGTGACAATTAATTTTTTAATCTCATAGTTACGTTTTGAAAAAACATTACCAATATATGATTGTATGAACGATTAAAATTAACAAACTAACAACGACAGTAGACTGGCGAAAAGGATTTTTTGCCATTAGGCATTAATTCAAACCGTAATGTGTATAAACTTTGTTCGATTATGTTTGAACAATTTACTTGACTGAATTTTCCAGATAAATGCGAAGACCACATGTTCTCACGGCAAGTTCTTAAATTTATCATTAAGCAGGTTATATACAGGATTTTCTTTTTTATTATATATTGATTCATGCCTATTTATTTAGCTTCACATAATCAACTAACCAATAAAAGACACAAAGCCTTTAATAATAGTACAAAGAGCAGTCTTATTATTAGACATCCTCTTTGATATATTAAAATTATTTTTTTATTTTTTTTTATTTTATTTATTTGTTGATATTTACAACTGTATAAAAAAATACAACCAGTAAATTTGATCATAATGACATATGATATGATACAGGATGTAGAGAAACTACCCAGTAGTAGAACTCTAAAACAGTTTACAATATAAGGTCACGAGGCCATCT
>NW_027115147.1:0-5488 GCF_000696795.3 Halyomorpha halys
AAGCCTCATTTCGATTAACCTAAGCCTCTCAGTTAAACTATTAACAGTTCTATCCTGAATAGGTACACTCTCCCAAACACTTCTAAACTCAAAGGAAGGGGAAGAGTAGACATAATTCGACCCATCCAAATAAGTTCAGGGAGTTCAGACTGTGATAGTGTTTTTAATTCAACATTCAATTCATTGAATTCACGCTGAAGTCGCGCCACATGGTCTCACTTCATGAGAGAAAAATGATTCTAGTAGTCTATCGACTCTTTGGCTAGAACTCTGCTCATAAGTAGACACCAACTTATCCCACACACTCTTGGCAGTGACACAGGAAGACGTGAGCTCTTCATTTACTGCATTCAAAGTGCTTATCAAAATTAACTGAGAAAGAGAGTATTTAGTCTCAAAATTGTCCTTATTAGAACTATCAGCATTTAGAGCCAACTCACCTGAAACAACATCCAGTACCTTATGATGTTTGAGAACCAGAGTGATCTGTCTTTTCCATCTACTCCAATTGTTCTGACCTTCTAGTTTTTCTACTTGCGCTTTGAAATCCATCGGCCGCACTTCCATTGTTACGTCGGTATCAGTTCGATTTCAAACGAAAACGAAAAACACGATCGATTACACACGATAGCCCGACCACAAAAAAAAAACGAAGTCACCCGATTTTACCTTTAAGTTAAAAAAAAACAACACTCAATCACTTAACTCACAGTTGACGTAGCCTGGGCCCATAACCTGGTGAGGGAAAGAGTAAATAAGCAGTAAACAACTCTTAACTAAACAAAACATGTAATAGGAAAAATAGATTGACACACATGGTATACAGTAAAAAAGGAAGTACAGTAAAAGAAGTTGGATAACCTCTTAAATTCATGGAGGCGCAGTCACAGTTGCACGGAAGTTACTGAGGTTGCTCCAACATATTCAAATTAGTAATATATTATGTAGGAATAATGACTACAGTGATATCCGGGAAAATAGTAAAATAAACACGAGAATTTATAATGGAATATTTTATCGAAATGAGAATAATCAAAATATTCATTTACATAACCCAGAGTAATTTCTCAACATCAAATATAATAAGGACCATTATCAACTTTCCATAATCAAGTTTCACCGAACATCGTACTTACATAAACATACCATCATTTTCATGTTAAAATAGTAACTAATTTCAACGAAGTCAAACTAAATTTATTCCCAAAAAAACGTACTAAAAAAAATTTACAAGTGTTTAGAGTGCTTACTGAGGGATCCCATAATCACTCAAGAGAAGTATGTCATTTTCATGACAAAGATACCCTGATTTTAGCTTCTTTAGTATTGAAATCCGTGTAAATTTGTGAAGAAGAAAGAAAAGAAATAGGGGTCGTGAACCATTAAGGGCAATGCATCTGCCTGATTATCAAAGAGAAGCGGGCCTTAGCCTGAGAAGACCCCAGCCACTCAGCCTCAGCATTGATCTCAGCTGAGCCTATTGAGTTTTTTGTCTCCAATTTAGAGATCTCCCTTTATCTGGAAGGCAGGAACGCTATTTCTAACCGTTCCACCAATACGGGAATGCTCAATAGGTTAATTTCTTTTATTTTAATCGGGTTCAATCCACTTCTAAACAATAAGATTAGGGATAAGAATGAAATTCTCTAACAATAGATATTTATAAAACATCGAAGATGTTAGACTGAAAAAAAAGTAAAAGGAAGAGAAATAAAACGCGAGTGTTCTGGAATAACAGTGCTTTATTTTGTCTCTTTATCTTCCTTAGTATATAAGGAAGATAAAGAGAATAAAGAGGAAAATAAATGTATTTTTAGTTGTTGATTTACGTTTTTAACAATTCACTAAAAAGTAAAAGTACTTTCCACTTCTTCCATGTTCGCAGGTCCGCCACGGGTCGAACTGCCCCTGATGATTGTTTCCCATCGGCTTTGCCTCGATTCGTTATGATCCCTCTCTTCGCCTGGAGTTCATGCCTCAGATCCTCGTGAGCTCTCTATTGCTATTAACTGCATATATTTTCTTAAGACCAAATAATTAATTACCTGGAGGGTCAGATGGTGTTAGTCTAAATTAACTTGATCATGACATTATTATGATACTATCAGACAGAGTATTGTGGTCTCATAGGACTAATGGAAATAATGTGCTAATCTCATGTGTGAGGTCTTCGCCGCCGGGGTTATGTCTTCTAGTCGCTTCCCTCGTCAAGGTGTGCGATGGGCGATATGGTGAAAACCATGTTTCTTCGCATGGTGTCAGAAGAAACGGTTGCTTCTCCCTCAGAGGCTGGCCAGCGTGTCCTGGACTCTGGCGTGATGGTAGGGGCAGGGCAGGTCCTGGCTTGCATGCCACAATAGATAATTTGGGCGGTATCGCAGTGGCGGCGTTTTCAGGGTCTTCCGGTGTCCGCGGCAAGGGGGGCTTCAGAAAATGAAACCTCCGACCCAGATTTTATATAAATTCAAAATAATTGTAAAAATCGGATTAGTTAAATCCGACGGCCCCCAACAAGCGCCGTATCCCCTTGATAACGTTGGGCACCGCTATCGATCGAATCGCGTCAACATTTTGAGCACCTGGTTTCGAAACCGCAAGCCCCAAAAGTTAATCCCTGGCCTAAATCAGATTTCTACCGAAACAACTTCAGCCCAAAGGGCCAAATCCGTTTAAAAACCTTTCCCAGGTACTTCATGGGTTCCTTCTCCGTTCTACTAAAGAATAACAAGTTATCCATATAAATCTGACACATGAACTCGTCTATGCCTCGCAAAAATTCCTCTATAAAACACTGAAAAGTTATAGGGGCATTCTTCAACCCAAATGGGATCTGCGTAATTTCATGGAGCCCTTTTTCAAACGTGGACACCGTTTATTCCCGACCACTGGTGCATTTCTATTTAATCATAGCTTTGAAGTTCAGAGTACTAAAGATAAAGTAACGTCCTTGCAAAGTCCCTGCAACGTAGGGTGAAAGGCTCATAATAAACAGTTTATTTTCCATTTGAGTAGTTTTAACCTCACCCCCTTTCACTCCACAACTGATTTATTTGAATTATTTTTTAACTTACATGCTATAATCAATATAAAAAAATAAAGGATTTCTGACATAGACAAAAGAGATTTTAAAAAATCAAAAACAACTAATTTATGAAACGATTAGCCCCCTTTGTCATAAGATCCAAACTACGTGTCTCCAATAACCCAAGAAATGAAAACAAGCTCGGACAGTGCTGAACTTTGTACGGTGGTTCATTTAAAGTACAATTGTCTCATCAATTAAATGAATAAAAGAAGAAATGGTCCTCTAATAGGTCACTGAAAAAATATAATGAAACTTACCTTTCTACTGGTGGAAGCGCTATGATGCTTTTCGGTCCGTAATTGAGAGAGGTATCAGGTATCCGCTTAGTTAAGCGAGGTATCAATGTCAAACAATGAACTCACTTCTCAATTACATTTCCAAGATGATGAAAAAAAAAGGAAATAACAAGGATTCATCGCTGTGTCAAGGTGTCTTACCAAAATTCCTAAAGTCGTGGTGTCTTAAACAGTGCCTTGTCAAGCTGAGAATTAATGAAATATATTATAACAGTTTAAATAAACACATTACCTGACTTGAGGACATCAGTCTTGGTAGCGGTTGGAGTTCCGATGAGGTCGAACTGTGACAGTTTCATGTCCTCAGCGATGTCTACTTTCTTTGTCTTCCATTTGTATATGATATCTCTGTCTGTGTATCCAACTGCAAGTAATTAAAGTCGTCAATTATTTTCTTACTTGATTATTATAATCTAGAATAATTAAAATTAAATCAGCATTGGTTCGTACGACAAGGGTACGGTTCCTATCAACAACCCTACACTAACGTAATCCATAATTCCTTGTTCTAGAAGCATTGCTAAGATCTCTAAATTCATTGTTGACGATGCAAGCGACCCATCTGAGTCTGATTTTCACAACTTGCATAATATGTTTTGCATAAAGTTTCTAAAGCTCCATAATTTTCTATATTAAATATCAATCAAATTGTAATTTAATGTATTCTATAAAGTTAGTTCCCAACGTCTTATAATATTGCTTCTTTAGAGCGATATCCTTATTGCCACTCTTGATATTATTTCTAAACTTAATGAGTTTATGATTTCTAATTGGCTAAGCGTTTCATTAAAGTGTACTTAATTGAGGTTATAATATTATCCTCGCGGTTTCATCTTTTCGGTTGTTTGTATCTTTCCTTTTAAGGAAATATGCCATGTAATTTATTATTTAAAGTTTTTTAGTTTTTAGTTTCAGTACTTGTAGGAAACTAAGATCAGATCTCTTGTCAAAAATAAATAAACTAATAATAAATTATGTGAAAAAATTAACAAAAACAAATTCATTGATAATAAAATAAAGAAAAAATTGATTTAAAAACATTGTCATCGTCCGAGCATGTTCGGATTAATAAAACTTCTTAAACAAAATCAACACTACTTTATTTACAAATTAAACTTTTTTTGTTAAATAGTTTTATAATTGTATAAAATATTGTAACAGAGATATAGAGATGTATATTGTAGTCGCGTTCTTATGGGGATTCCTCAAGAGTATCAATGTTTGTTCATCATCACATACTGGTACTGGTACTGGTATTTGGTTAGGGGAACAAGTCCGGCAATGGGCCTAGTGGTCCTTTTTGTCAACTCCTGACAGCTACCTAGAGGTTGCCGCCGCGTACTAACCAAGGTGGGAGTGTCAAGATTCATTCATCGGGACCGCCGAAAAATAAATGTTGACTACCCCAGGTCGGAATCGAACCCTAAACGTTCCGAAATGAGCGCTCCAACCACCACGGCCGTCACGTCCCAATCATCACAAATTACTGTGTTACTATATGATAAATATTTAAATTAGAATTATAGTAGTGTAGAATTATAGTAGCATCAACACGAATTATTATAGAAATTAATAATAATCCTCAGATCATCATTTATTTCTATTTAATTTAGTCCTACTTTACTTAAAACTCTAAAACAACAGTTATTAATTTTCTGTATCATGTTTGCAAAAAAAAAAAAATTCTCCAACTAGAGGAAATTAGTTTCAGACAAGATATTTTTAATATGTTCATGCCCAGAGGAAACTTAGGAGAAAATTGATTTTTAAAGACGTAACATGCAACTCGCAAGAAAGGATTTTTATAATATTATCTTTCATTGTTCCTAAATATCTTGTTTCTATGAATGTAAATTATAATTGATATCAATATAAATACTTCTTTAATTTCCGTCTTTTAGTGTGTTAAATTTTGTTTTCTCATATCTACATCACTATTCTACTTGTCCTCTGTTCATTTTGAATCTTAGAGTTTGCACATTTTTTTATATTTTTATAATTATTTCCTACCTTAATTTACCTTTTTGTATTTACTTTTATCTTTTTAGCCCTGATTTTAGCCTCTACAAAGTGGGGTGAAACGTCGGAAAATAAATAATTGTTAACT
>NW_027115148.1:0-643 GCF_000696795.3 Halyomorpha halys
CATTTTCAGCTGTATACTGTCCTCCTGGTAATAACGTTTCTTATAACCTTCTTGATTCCTTATTCCGAACCTTTGGACCGCGCTTCATTGCTGGAGGAGACTACAATGCTAAACACCAACGATGGGGATGCCGAACAACCAACCCCCGTTGTAATATCTTATCCTGAGTTTCCACTTCCAATACATATGCTATCCTCTCGCCCCAAAACCCTACTTATTGGCCTACATCCCTAAAAAAACGGCCGGATATCCTTGACATATTTATCACTTCCCAGATCTCCTCCTCTCAAACCATTGTTGAAACCCTGGATGACCTTTCATCAGATCATAGTCCAGTTCTACTTTTTTTAAATTCAAGCTTCGTGCCTAAGCCCTCCACTCCTTCATTGATTACACGAAGAGTTGACTGGGACGGATTTGGATACGACTTGGAACAAAAACTAGACTTGAATATTCAACTAAAGACAAAACAAGACATCGACAAAGTTATAGAAAAACTTACAGAATCAGTAAGAACAAGTATAAATGACAACACTTATAGAACTAGTAAAATGAATAATAATAAACAAAATAACCTGCCACAGTATATTCATATCTTATAAGGGAAAAACGGAGAGCAAGATCGAAGTGGCATAGGACCAGA
>NW_027115148.1:4959-5774 GCF_000696795.3 Halyomorpha halys
TTCCATTCCTGGCGATCCTCCGAGGCGCCTGAAAAGAAGATGGCCTCGTGACCTTATATTGTAAACTGTTTTTAGAGTTCTACTACTGTGTAGTTTCTCTACATCCTGTATCATATCATTATGTCATTACGATCAAATTTACTTGTATTTTTTATTCAGTTGTAAATATCAATAAATAAATAAAAAAAAAAAAGTTAGGGACGGGTTTGGGCATTTGTCTCCAATATCCGATATTTCGCAATCGATATCCAGTAGCCGATAATATAGGAATATCGATATTTTCCTTCAATAATATCAGAATATCGATATTTTCCTTCAATAATATCGGAATATCGATATTTTCCTTCAATAATATCGGAATATCGATATTTTTCTTCAGTAATATCGGAATATCCATATTTTCCTTCAATAATATAAAAATAGTTTTTCAATATTTCAAATTGATACATTAATGTTCCTTTCGATTTTTAACATTGTTGATAATATCGATATCGAATATGAAAAATGATATTTGGATATTCTTTCATTGAAATATCGATATTTGGTTTAAAAAGATTAAGAAAATTTTAAAGAAAGCATAAAAATAGTTTTTCGATATTTCAAATTGATAAATTCATGTTCCTTTCAATATTTTACATAGTTATTAATATCGATGCAATAAAGTTCTGATTTTATTTATGGAAATATAATATCGATATTTTATGAATGAAAACTATAACATTTGATGAAAAGCTAAAAAAAGGTATTTCGATATCTTATTTTGATAATTTCTGATTCATTTCGATATTTGGCAAAGTTGATAATATCGATATCGA
>NW_027115148.1:8314-8815 GCF_000696795.3 Halyomorpha halys
GATGAATGTAAACAAGGGACTTTAAACTTGTATAATTCCTAAAACATAAACAAACAGAGATAAATAGATCGGTTACTATGGAGGGTCTCGCGATCCTCTCCTTTTTAACCGCTACATTGATCACGTAACTTACGGGTTTGGTAGAGGCTGAATGTACCCGGCCTCCATTTTATTTATAAGGGTATTGCTATCCTCTTCTTTTCGTTCGTGCCCATTTTACTTATGAAGGTCTCGCGATCCTCATCTTTTCTTTCACGGCCATATTGGTCTCGTGACCTACGGGTTTAGTGGCGTGTACTCGGCCGCCATTTTGTTGTTCTTTTTAACGCCGCTAGTTTATTAAGTGGGTCTCGCGATCCTCTTCTTTTCGTTCGCAGCTAGTTTATTACAACGGTCTCACAATCCTCTTATTTTGTTCGCCGCCATTTATATTACGAGGTTCTCGCGACCTTTTTCTTTTCGTACTGGTTAAACCTAAAATATAAACACTGATATGTAGGA
>NW_027115149.1:0-670 GCF_000696795.3 Halyomorpha halys
GAAGCAAGGAGAGACTGTCAAAGAATTTAATGTGTCTCTGTGTGATGTGTTGTTGTACAATTTTTTTTTTGTGATCTGTTATCTGTTATTTTTTCCAATCCTTCTAAAACAGAAAGAAACAATGAATTAGTGAGTGCTTTATTGTGAAAAGAAAGGAAATAAATCGAGCTGTGTATTACCTTTTACTACCTTTGGTATTTTAAGGTTACCTGTATTGATTATGATATATGAAATCTCCATTATGAATGGTACTAATTATAAATTTTTAAATGGAGGTGAGGGGACTCCTCGTGTCGTATTAGAGAATTTTTTTTTATTTTCAAATCCACTCTAATGATAAATATATATATAATACATTTATAAACTGTTTTTGGGGGGGGGGGGTTTGTTTCGTACCCTCCTAAAATTTTAAATTAGTTTCTTATGTGTACATATGGTGAGGTGTGCTATATATACAGTTGGTATTTTTGATATTGCCTTTAGGCATTATAAGGTAGGATAACGTCTTAATTAATGGTGTAGGCTTGTCGGAGTTGTCTGGCCTTAGGCGATTTCTCCAGCCTGATATCTCTTTACAGAAGGCCCACGACAAGGCGTATTCATTATAAGTTAGGATAGGCCGTGCCAGAGGATGAGCTCTGGACACTGACGCAGGTAGAGGAGGTCTAGG
>NW_027115149.1:955-1386 GCF_000696795.3 Halyomorpha halys
GGATTGATTTTAATTTATATTTATGTAATATTAGCATAGAGTATACGTTGTCACGGAAATATGTCGCCTACACGGGCACGGTTTTTTTTATTTATGAAATGTTGCTTTTTAAAAAGCTATATCTCGTAAACTGTTTCATGTAAATAACTCTATTAGGGTTCATATTAAATAAAATTTGATCTTCTGTGAATGACGCTCTCTTAGGTGTTTTTGTGTTGTTCCTACTTTTTAAGATATAGAGCTACGAATGAAAAATTAGCTTTGTTTATTGCTTTGAAATAGCCGCCATTTTTTATTCCCCCTACGTATACTTGGCAGACTCATACGTATACTTGACTAGTAATTATACATAGTTTTTATTAAAGTAATACAAAATTGGGGTGAGATAACTACCTTTTTTCTCCTCTTGGACTCAGTACTACATAGACAAT
>NW_027115149.1:2332-7788 GCF_000696795.3 Halyomorpha halys
TTCTAACCTGGCTTCTCCTTCATTACCTAATAATCCTCCTAGGGGTCTGAAAAGAAGATGGCCTCGAGATCTTCTCCTCTAGAAATGTTATTGGATTTCTATCAGTGGGTAGATTCTCCGCATGTTTGTATCAAGTCACTATGTCACCTACAGCAAATTTACTTATTGTATATATGTGTATACTGTTGTAAATAACAATAAATAAATTATTAAAAAAAAAATATTACAAGACATATCTTTTACGAATTTCTATATAAATATTAAGGGCACTCCCTCATATGCACCGATGGTTCCAAAAGTGATGGTGGTGAGTTGGAACATCAGCAATAATAGATGACTTCACAGTGTAAACAAGTTTTCCATCAGAAAGAATTAATTTACCGCAGAATTGACAGCAATTTGCCTGGGGTTACGGGAGGCCTATTATGGAACAAACAAAAATAATATCTTACTATTCACAGATTCTATAGCTCATTATCATTATCGAAAAACGTACACACAACTCATACTATCGCAGTACTCATATTATAAATAATCATCAAGCTAAATTGAACTGATCACACCGTATTGTTCATGTGGATACAAGAATACATGGACATCCTGGGAAATTGTAGAGCTGTAAAATCGGCTTGACTTTGTTTAGGATACGTCTCTTTATACTGCATACCAAGGCCGCCTTTAATGTGTCCGCATCTCCTTGGTTTAGTAGGTCTTCAGCTACCTTCGCCTCTATTCTCGCTAAAAGTCGGTCGCCTCCTTTGAAAAAATGGTTTAACTCACCAAGGTAAACCTTTCTAAATTAGATATTGCTTTCCACAATTCAAGTGACAGACCATTAGAATAAATATTGTTTTATTCTAATGTTCTGTCACATCTTACAATGTGTGTATCTTGTTTTAATTAACCCCAGCAAAGTGAGGCGAAACTTTGGATAACATTAAATAGATTTTTCTAATATTTCGTACCTTTATTGACCACCACGCAGACTATCTTCAACAATAAAATCTTATTGTAGACTTTTTAGGACTTCCGAGATATTGAAACGATATCTAATTAGTAATGAGACTATAAGATGCCGTTAATAATTAAAAACAACCAAATAAATATTTCCAACTCAAAAGATAGAATTTTGTAATAGGATAAAAGCCCAAAAGGAAAGTAAAAGTAGGAAAACCGTGGTAAAACTACAAAAGGTATCCTGTAAGTGTTTTATAGAGGAAGAGATCTCAAAAGCAACAAAAAAGTTAATTAAGACAATACTCAATTTCAAGACAAAATTTATTGTTTCTTCCAATTCGTTATAAATATACAGGATACTTAGTTATCGAATTTTATCAAAAATATACATTTTGGGAAAATATTTGTACTTTTGCATTTTAATCTAACAAGACATTTCCAGTTATAATAAATTCAAAGAACTATTTATTTATGCTTCTATTTCTTATTTTGTGAATATGTAAAACAGCCAATAGTTGTGGATAATTAAAAAAAATAAACATCCAATAAATATTATTAAAAAAATCAGATTTCGCGATTTATTTTTAATTTGTTTGCACAAAAGCGTCACTTATGACTTTATCGGCCCAGTCAAAGAAGACATTTTTTTTAGTAACTGAGTTGCACCGAAAAACTTAACAGCTCAGTTCCAGAAAACTAGCTTCGTTCAAAAGATAAAAAATAACAATTCTATTTATATCGAGTATTTATACAAATCTTAATCGATAATTTTCTGGCTTGAAATGAAATTCATTTCGAACTATTAACTTTTTAATATATTTCTTAAATTTTTATCTAAGACTGTTATTATCTTTTAAGCAGATAGCCGAATATCTATCAATAGAAATGCATTTAAAGATATTTTTATTTTTCATAATTCTCTATAAAAGCTGCATCATTGATTCCGCCATCTGACTGCTTAGATTGCCCTCACAACGACCTTTATCCTCTCATGACAATACAAATATTAAATAAATGTCATGCAACAGAAAACAAATTAAGAGTACAGTACATCCATGGAAGACATCAACCCAAAGCTGCAAACGACACGAGTAATACTGACCAGATACGAATTTGACACAATCGACTAACCCAAGAATACTTATGTCAGGAACATCTAAACCAACATGTAGCCAGTGTAACGTAACACTAACTGTTAAACACACATTGACAGGCTCCAGGCATTTGATAGACAGAGGATTACTGTATATTTTGGCTACTTTATTAAACTATTTCAGCCCTAATTTTCAGAAAATATTTGATTACCTTAAGAAAAAAAATATGAACGAATATATACAACTAATTTGATTAATTTATTTTTTCGGGACTGCTTTACAAACTCCGTAAATTCCTACCTCATACATATTTGCTCATTATCCGTTCTTACTTACTAATAGATTACTCCAAGTAAACCACAATGGTTCATATCCATCCCTTTATTTTCAATCCACTGGTGTTCCTCAAGGTAGTATCTTGGGACCCATCCTCTACACCGTCTGTACAGCTGACATCCCAACAACTCCTAACACTACCCTTACCACGTATGCTGATGACACATGTGTGCTCAAAGAAGAATGGTGTCGAAATTCGAGGATAAAAAAAATTCCCAACATATCCTATCAAATCAGCTTTACTCGTCGTAAACCTGCTGACTACTCTACAGTATACTTTAATAATGTCGCTAAACTTTGCTTCGTCTTCCATTCCTGGCAATCCTCCGAGGCTCCTTAAAAGAAATAGCCTCGTGACCTTATATTGTAAAACGTTTTTAGAGTTCTACTACTGGGTAGTTTCTTTACATGCTGTATCATATCATTATGATCTTACTTCAAATTTGCTTGTTTTATTTTATATACAATTGCAAATGTCAATAAATAAATAATTTCAATTAATAAAGCAAAAATGTATATTTTTTCTATCTCTCTCAATTTTATTTTATTTACATATATGTCTTAATACTAACTATTTCCATGAAATCAGTTTATATATTCTAGTATAGATATGATGATATTAGGAATGTGCCTGAGAGGTCAGTCAATATGCATAGGCAAAAAATGGCAGCGGAGGGGAGTGGATTATTGTTGTTATGGATCAGTTAATTGCTAATTAACCGCTGTTAGACATCCACGGCAATTCGGCTCGATCCGTAACAAGGGAACTACAGATTTGCTGCTCAGAGTGCGTAGGAAAGTGAAGAAGAGGGCGGAGAAATATGTCTTATTGATCATGTTTGAAATCTGCTCCGCCTTCGACAGCGTTTGGTGGTCCCGTGTACTCCAATAGTTGCAAGAGCTCGACTATACTAATATTCTAATCTATACTCGTATGTAGTTACCTCAATAACAGGAGTGTCAGGATCAGAGGTAACTACTACGAGGTCGAGGGAAAAATCGAAAGAGGATGTCCGCTGGGTTCGGTACTAGGACTAGCTCTGTGGAAACTAGAATTCGATGAGTTGCTGGAGGAACTAGAGGAAAAAGGGTTCCTTGCCACTGCCTACGTCGTTATCGTGACCAAGAACAGCAAAGCCATACTACAGACAGAAGCGGAGAGGTGCGCCAGTCTCGTAGGAGAGTTGTGTGTGAAGAGGAAATTGAGTATAGCAGCAGCCAAGACTCAGGCCATACTCATAAGAGGTTCTACGGACGGATATCCAAGGAGAGAGTGGTTAGACTGGGTGAGGAGGTAACATATCTTGGTGTGAGGATAAGAAGAACATTTGATGCCACTTCTCACCTGGTGTATCTAAAGGACAGGGTGACCCTGTCACTCAATAGATTAAGTAAAATAGGGTGTGCATTATGGGGTACCCTGCAACGATGACCATTTATAAAGGTGTGATCTTGGGTATTCTGAGGTACGTATCCCCTGCTTAGACCCGAAACAGCAGAGGAGACTGGCCAAAATATAGAGATTGGCTCTTTTGTGGGTCACATGAGACAGTGTAGGTGCTGGCCGGAGCAATGCCCCTGGAGGGCTCAATAGCGGAGTGGAATGGACGGTGGGTACCAAGCCAAAGGGCTTTACTTTGAGAAAATTCTTACCTATCGCCCTTTCTAGATTGAAGGCTAAATGAGTCCTCCCAGACTATTGGGTATCACAGATCCTAACAGAACCCGGAGGGTTCACAACATATGTTGCAGTTAGAAAATTAGGTTCCCAAATTATTGGGGGGAAAGAGTGGTTCTTAGGAAGCCCCTGCTGATAAATATTACTACATAGTGAATTACGATTGATATTATTATTTTCCAAAATTTGATAAAACTAACTTAGGTCTATCTGTCTTATTTTCGTGGTCCCTTTTAAACTTTCTGCAGCGAAGACTGTTAAAATTGATACTAAGCAGCTTGGTGATAGTTACTTATAGTTATATAGTTACTAGTCATATGCTTAATTTTGAGGAAGGGATAAATAAAACTGTTCTAACTCAATTCAGTGTATCCCTATTCAGAGGTATTTCTTTGGATAATATTTAAATACATTTTTTTTGCATTTTGAATTGAAATAAATTTTTGAAAAAATACTTAAATCTATAGTTGATATATTTTAGTATTTATTACAATTATCTTGAAACAACTGATCTTGCTTAAGAAATAATATATTTTGGATTTTGTTTGCTTCAGTATTGTTGACTTCTCATAACCAACCATTTATTTTTTATTAATCGTTTATATCCGACTTTAATTATTTTATTTTATTCTTAATAGTAATAATTAATATAATCTCAAAATATTTCAGTAGATAGACATAAATAATGACTAATTGGAAACATGTTTTATTTCAACATTAAACTTAATATTATTATTTTCTCACACTAAATGCAATTAGTTCACTAGCGTTAGGTTTATGATCCTGGTTTCTGCTGATCTTTCCACAGTCATATCGAAGGCACTTGAAGTCGATACTGAGCAGTCTGGTGATAGTTGCTTTGATGCAAATATTGAATCTTGAGCATGACAGGAACCAACGAAGTTGAAAGTCAATCCAATATATTTGGATGCAAAACCAAACTATTGGTACAGGATAGGAAATGATAGGAACACAGAATGATCCAACTGAAACATTTATTAAGCTAAATTAAATTAAATTCTCTTCTTTAATAAAGTACAAATTTTTGTTATTAGATAATTAATATCTTATATATTAGTTGTTGTTTTTTTTATCATGTGCTATCATTTAAAACACAAACTTCATTTGACCCATTCTCTCAAGTATTTTTTTTTTCTCCCCAAATTTTCAGTGCTCATTAAGCACTTTTCAATTGCAATAATTTCATTATTAAGGATACCTAGAAATATTCAACTATATCTTACACAATTTATTGATCAAAAATAATATTATATTTTCATTATTATGCCTTAAAACTGATGTATCTAAGCTTAAAATATATATCTATTGCAGATTATTATGCCTAAGTCGAATAATTGAAATATGTACATTGCTTCTAAATGATATTATAT
>NW_027115149.1:9900-10321 GCF_000696795.3 Halyomorpha halys
ATGTAATTTCAAAATAAAATATCGATATTCCTATTTTAATATTTCTATATGTTATTTTAGTAATTTTAAACAATATATCGATATTTCGATTAAATAATATCGGAATATTGTTGCTTATGTATATCTTATGTATTTTGATTAGGTGTGACATAAAATATGTCTTCCTATGTTATCATTTTATAATTATCATTACTTTAATTCGTTAAATTTTCGATATTAAAATATCGATATATTATATTCAGATATAATATTGATATCGATATTGCTATCCGATATCGATATCAATATCCATATTTTTCTTCCGACATTCCATCCTTAGTTTCAATACGTCCCGTCCGATGATCAGATCGTATACCGGCATCAACTTTGTAATGATGTGAATCTCACTCTCTCTCTCTCTCTCTCTCTCTCTCTCTCTCTC
>NW_027115149.1:12620-15147 GCF_000696795.3 Halyomorpha halys
GACCTGAAATAAATATCACATAGAAAAAAAAATAATAATAGAGAAAATGAAATAATAAAAAAAAAATAAGTTTCCAAGTAATATACCCATTTAATTAATTAAAATATAAACAAAAAAATGAACTGTTATGTTGTTACAAAAAAAAGATCGTGGAGTAAAAGGGATAAACATATTTTGATACATGAACAAACAAAAAGAAAAAAAAAACAATTCTATTTACACTAGAAATAATAAGTTAATTAAAGCAAAAAAAAAGAAAATATGAAACTCGAAGGAAGAAAAGAAAGTCACTCACAGATGGGCGTGGGGTCGATATGGGCATATCACAATAACATTACGAGTCTAGAGTTGGTTGACCAGGATGACCGCTGGCGAGCTGGTGAGAGAGGGGTTACCAGGCAATCCGACGACTCCAAAAAAACGTAGACTGCACAGGGGTGACTGCCGGTGAGTCGGTGAAAGGGTTCCAAAACAAAATAGCTCCTCCAAACTAGAGTCAACAAACAATGACGGTGGAGCGTCCGTGTAGCAGTGCGTCTCTCTTCTTACGCCGTGCCAATGCCAACTAACATCGCTCCAGTGCTGCCTAAATCTTCACTGCCAAGTGCCTCATCCCCAGTTATCCAGGAATTGGCCCCACTGCCTTCGGTATTGTTTTGCACGTGTTACACCTCCGCAATGTATTTATAAACACTGAACCTCCTTATATCCCTTATTTTTATTTACCAAATTAAAATTACTTATAGTTAAAAAAAAATAAATGAATAAACATAAACTTACAACTAACAAAATTAAAAGTCACTTGGAAAGTTGCCAAAAAAAATTAACCTAAATAGAAACCAAAATTTTGGGCTTTAACAACCATGTTGCAACAATTTATGATGATGATGAAAGATAATGGAAGATAAGTTAACAAAACAAATGGACAAAGTGGGAAAAGATGTTGCGAATCAAATTAAAACAAATAATATAGAGTTACGTGAAAATTGCAGGGTTGGGTTTATGGTGTTAGAAAATAAATTAGATAAAAAAGTTGAAGTAATTGAAACTAATATAGCTGTAAATAACTCGGAATTATTTTATGAAAAGGTTAAACATTTTGAATTTGAAATTAATGAAAATTGTGAATTAGAAATTAATAAAGATTGTGAATTTGAAATTAATGAAAATTTTGAATTTGAAATGAATGAGAAATCAAAATGTAGGAAAACAAATTGAACCACATAAAGTAGAGTTTAAAGAGAGTTGTTTAGTGGAAACTACTTTAATACAGCAAATGTCTGAACTGTCCAAAAAAGTTTTTGAATGTACTGTAGAAGAAAATTAACCAAAAAATCGGTTAGTGAACTTAAAACAAAACTTAGATTTGATATAGAACCTTTAAGTCAAGAGGATAATAACGTTAGATTAGGATATTTATAGGCATTGACCCTTATTACTTAAATTTAGGTTTGACCCAAACACTAAGTGTACTTGAAAATAAATTTTATAAGATTGGAAATAGGATGTTTGATAAGGTCTTAAAGGTATCCTTAAATGTTAAATTAATATGGTTTGACAACTAGTTGGTGGTAACCAGGTGAAGGTGTTACAGTGTTCTTGTGTTCCACAGCCAAGCATGCTATCATATGATTATATCATTAACTATATCCACAGTCATTTTTTTAAATTGAACAGTCTTTTGAAAATCCATGATGTTCATAGTTTCTATTAAGGCCAAATAAGCATTTGTTCACTAACCCACTAAAATCTGTCTGACCTGTGGGGTAGTATAATGTTTTACTTTGTTATTATAACTTGAATTTCTTTTTCTTTTTCTTGTATTAACCCTGGTTTAGTTTTGGTCCATTGTCTACCTGTATTATTTTGGTCAAGGGAAAGCGCTTGAATAAATTCCTGAAGAATTTATAATCTCAATTGCCAAAAGTATTCTCAAAATATTTCCGAACCAAGTTCTTAATAAAATAAAATAAAATAATCTATTATTGTGAAGATATATTTGTCTCTCTTTATAATGTTGTATGTCTTTTTAATTAAATAAAAGGTTCACTAGATGTGGGAGTTCATTTAAAAAATCTTGTAAATGTTTTATTGGCTTTACTTTTTTTTTTTTGTCAAGACTACAATTATTAGTAAATGTAGTAAATTTATTATAACAGTCGTGGCCAGTAACAGCTATTATTTAATATTTTTTATTCAAATGTCTTTGTATCTTAATAAGTATAAAATATTAATTATGGTTTAGAACATAAATTTTGCATTGTAAATATGTATCTGTAGCGAGAGGGAGCAAGCGGTGCGATCACAACTCACCAGAGCACAGCACCTCGAGCCTCACTGAAGCTCCAAAATTTATATATTGCATTATTTTGTAAAAACACATTGTCATTTTTATATATTAATAATTTCTGTACATAATACTTAGCAATATCTGTACAATGAATAATAAATAATAACAATGCAATGCACGAACCTATCTCAAGCAGACATGTACCGACCGCTTCTCGGTCACAGCCGCATGGACTAG
>NW_027115149.1:17632-22375 GCF_000696795.3 Halyomorpha halys
CTTTATTTTTATTTTTATTTTTATTTTTATCTTATATGCCATACAACACGAGGAGGCCCCTCACCTCCGGACTCAAAATAGCTCCTGAATGGATAGCTCATATGTAAAATTAAATATAACAGGTAACCTTAAAATACCAAAGGTAGTAAAACACAACACGAATTACTTTTCTTTCTTACACAGTAATGCACTACTAATTCACATTTTATTTCTGTTTTTTAGAGAGTTCGGAAAAAAAAAATTAAAAAAAAACCAATTCGATCGTAGATCCACACCCTTTCCTGGGTTTTGTCATGGCACAGGTGGCGTATACACTGAGATAGAGAAGTTCATTGCCAATCTATGCTTACAAAAGTTGTTATTTCTGTACGCACACCGAAGACGATGGCCAATCTCCTCTCCTTCTTTCCAGCAATCTTAGTCCGTCCGCTTCATCTCGGCAACTAAGACTGTAACCTAATCCTTAACGGTTACACTGGTCCGTCCGCTTCATCTCGGCAACCAGTGTAATTTCCCGTCTCTCCCCGGCTCTAGTCCGTCCGCTTCATCTCGGCAACTAGAGCTGCACCTAGCCTTATCAGCTTACTGGTCCGTCCGCTTCATCTCGGCAACTAGAACTGTTACTCTACCTCAGACTCTCTCACCTAGACCTCCTCTACCTTCGTCAGTGTTCAGAAGAGAAGCCCGCTCGACGTGATCCAAGCCGTCGAAGAGAAGCCCGACAATCCAAGCCATCGCAGAGAAGCGGGAAGTGATCCAAGCTGTCGAAGAGAAGCCCGACATGATCTCAAGTCGTCAAAAATAGGCCTGACGTGATAAGTCCGTCGAAACAATGCCCGACACAGGAAGGACTAACTAAACGAGGAACAATAAATAACTAGAGAGATAACAAACAATAACGAAAGAGACGGAAAGAGAAGAGAAACAAGGAAAACTAGTAAGACAAAATATGAGGAGACAACATAACCCAGCGCAGTTAAACCTCAATCAGGGACCTGTGTTGCGGATTCTACACCCAAGGAAGGACTAGCCCAAGCGATATTAAGGAGATACCACTAGCAAAGACGTCTCACGAAAATTCGGCAAACGCCTAGGCACCGCTTATAAACGCATCAGCTCATGCTTACCACCAATCAAGACGTGCTAAATCAGGACTAGACACTCTCCCAAGGCTCAAAACTCAACACTTGAAGAAATATTTAAAAAAAAAAAAAGTCAACCGCCGTATCATATAATCGTCAAGGACCCACATGCCAGCCAATTCTCAAGAAGACCGAAACCTCTAGTTCCCTGCTACCAGTCCGTATAGGACAGCGCAGAACTCCCTCGGACTTCGCAGGTACAGCCGGCGTACCCATAACGAAGTCACCCGAGATGAGGATCTATGCTTCAACAACTTCTTCACTGGACCTTAGATTATCGCTGACGAAGACAAAACAATACCTATTAGCGGACTTCCTACACTGGTACGGGCGCCCACCACCTAAGGTACATCGAGACATCCCGCCAACCTGCCGCTCATGGGCCACGACTGGCGCACTGATGCTAAATCCCTAGCAAAATGCCCACCAACTAATGGTCCCGACTGGCGCAGAGACAATCCAACTAAATAAAAACTCTCGTCGACCGGCCTCACATGGCTACATCTGCTACATACCTTCTGTAAAGAGATATCAGGCTAGAGAAATCGCCTAAGACCAGACAACCCCGACATATCAAATTATAGTGAAATGAAATTTTTTTTTTGAAATTTTATCAAACTATATTTTTAATACTTTATTTATGGTATTTACATGTATAGATGTTATTGGATAAGTATAAGGAAGCATGGACTCAGAATGGAACGAAATTTCAATTGTAGTAGTCATGGAAATAAAAATTGGTAATTATATTTTGTTGTGTTAATTATGTTATAGTATGGAATTGTAATTATTGTATCTGTATTTGTAAGCAGTTGCTGACTCAGAGGCGGTTTTTTGACCAAAGGTTAATTTTAAATGATCGGAGTAAAAATGATTCAGAATTTTTTTTTTTTTAATAATAATACTTTAAGTTCAAAATAATTTTTTTTACTTAGAGAGAAGGAGAAATGTAATATCCTCTCTTTTAATAAAAAGTTGTTTTTTATGTATAGATATTTTACTTGTGTTTTTATTTTTATGTAACAATATTTGATATTGTTCATTTATGTTATTGAACCAAAAAGCAAGCTAACCAGTTTTCATTAGTCAAATATGAAGTAAAAATATGTTATTCAAAATAAAGAAGATGGCAGTGCACATCCTTTCCAAAGTTCATTGAATCGAGGCCATGTTGAGCAGATTCAAATATTTTAAACTTTACTTATCTTCCCATCATGTTTGTAATTACAGTAGATTAAAAAAAAAAATAGAAGTAAAAAAAATAAGTGTTAAAGATTAATATTCATAAAGAAAATCATAAGAAAAAACTCAAATCTGTTGTTCTACAATTAATGTTTACATCGAACATCTTTTAGGAGCTGAGGGGGATGACTTTTCCGGGATGTATGATGTCCTGAATCAATTTTTGTCTACTCTCAGTGGTAGACATCTTGACAAAGAAGATATAATAAAGGAATTTCAAAGAAGAATAAGGTACTGTTTTATTTGGATTGCTGGTGGATAAGAAGTGAGTTGAAAACTTTTAGAGGACCAATACTTTGTTTGCATGCAGTGTGGATGTTTTTTGAGATAGAAGACATCGAAAACATCAGCCATCATAGAAGAGTATAAATTAGTCAGTGTTGCTCGACATATAATTAAGTATATTTATAAAAGTGTTATTAGTTCTGATTGTCTGAAAACCCATTCTGAGATTAAAAGTCAAATATGTAATAAATAATAAAATAAAATTCTACTATCTGTTTAATATTAAAGCTTTTCATTCGAACCTAAGTTATACTGTAGATTTGATAATAAGTAAAAACTATCAATTTCCTTTTATTTACTTTAAATAAGTATTGAATTTTACAATATATTAAAAATGAATTAAATATAAAGAAATATTATATATTAAAAATTAAGGGTAGAAAACGTTAATTATTAAGTAAAATGCTATTGATAGAAAAGGCTAATTATTAATTGAATAAAACACTATTTAATTGTTAAATAAATGATACAAATATTGTTATTGAAATGTAGTTACTAAACCACTTTAGGCCTAAATATGTCGAACATTCACTCATTCATTAGGCTTAAGATATGAAATATCTTCAGATTTCAGCTGAGTTCTTCCTAAGTTATTATCAATTTGTTTCAATTTTGATGTAACATTGTATTTCAAAAGAAAAAGTCAATCTTAAAGTTTTTATTGATGCCTGGAATATATATTTTGGGGAATTTGTACTCACATCTTTACTAAATTAGATACCTTGACAACTCCTACTCAATATTTACAAAGCCTTTGTTGCTTACTAAACAGCATTTTGAAATAAATTATTTTAAAGTTTTTCTCACAAATTCTGTTTTATGGTCTGGATTTTGAAAGATAATATACTGATAGATAAAATTTCATTAGCTTTTAATCATATTCAAAACCTAAAAGTATTCTAAAATTTTTTTTTAATGCTGCTGATTCTGTCGCCCAAATTATTATTATTAGTTTTTTTAAAATGTTGAAATACAAATTATGAGCAGACACAAGTAAGTTTGTACAAATACTTACATGTGGCATGAATATACTTGTAGTATGGGTTATCTTAGTTATTGTAATGTTTCTTCCATGTATTAAATCAAAATTAGTTTTTAAAGCATTATTTTATGTAATGAGAGGAAGAAATTTACTGTTGATATGTTACTGGAGTAACAGCTTCTTTTTTTGTGTGGCAATCAAATTTAACCCAGCTAAGGATATAGTTTTACTCCAAAATATACGATTATACCAATATACAACATATAACTCACTAATGGAGCGAATACATGTTGAAAGCAAATAAATGATACCTACAAAAACAAATCAGAATGTCTTCAACAAATTAGGAAATAATATCATTGGTAATGTTTTAATTACTAATATACTATTAGTATCAAACTCTTTACACAGATAAAAAATTAATACTGAAGCAAACTATTGGATAATGTTCACTAGATCGTGAGGCATTTCTCTTAGATTTGAGGATAGGACAAGGGATTATTTTATTTCTACTTAACTTTAATTTCCTTCATCATCTGCATGAATTATTCTAATATCATTTAATCAGTATATATCATAATGATAATTTAATAATGATTTCTAGACAGATATCATGTAATTTATCTCTTTATATTTTGTTCTTCTTTTTATTACTACAATTATTGTTATCATTTATAGTTTTTTAAGAAAATAGTTACAGCTTTTTTGAAAATATTGTTTTCTCATGTTAAAGTGTAATATTTGCCAGAAATCAGGACATAAAATACTAGAAAATTTTAAATATGGACATTACTTGTTATTTCTCCAAGCCAAAATTTTACCAATTGCGAACTTAAGTTGAAAAATATTAATTTTTTTATTAAAAATAATAAAAAAATCTAAAAAATGCATTACAATAATGGTTTAAATAACTAATAATATTTCATATTTATTATTGCTATAAATTGTTAATGTTGTTCTAGACTTACAATCATAGCCATTATCAATTAGTTCCATTTCATTTACTTTGATACCAGCAGATATTCTTATTCTATTAGAATCAATTTTGAAGAACATACATGTTGTAAAATATGTATAATTATAAATTTTTAT
>NW_027115149.1:22650-27029 GCF_000696795.3 Halyomorpha halys
AGAGAGAGAGGTTGATATTGCATCCATAAGTACACCATTAAATTAATCTTACATAAACATGATAATAAAATATATATTAGATAATATTTAAATATATATTACAGTATTATCGAGCTCCTTTCTGGCTCTCAGGAGGGGTGAATTATGACAACGGGGGAATCAAAAGACAGGGAATTTCATGGAAAAGTATTTAGATTTTATTTACTAGCGATTCCATCATTTCTCCATTTTTAAATTCAGCATGAATATGATCAATATAAGTTAGAAGAATATACATTAAAAACAAAATTAAGATGGTGTTTTTGAGAATTTTAAAATTTAAAATTCTCAAAATAAGTAAGGTTAATATCTATGTTTTGAGGTTTTCATTACAAAGAGGATGAAATGCTGACCACCCCCCTCAGTTACACACAATTTTGTTACTTTAGAAAGTATCAAAGAACCTAAAAAGAGGATAACTGTTCATATTGAAGAGTTAAAACTTCCGGCAATAACAATATGAAAACTGGAGTGTTCTCATATTGCCAGCCACTTCTAGATTGTATAACAGAAAAATTAGTTATTAATTTAATTCTATTCATTGTTTTTTGTTTTAAGATTTTTTTTTTTTACTTTTGTAAATATTGTTTTTTGTTTATTCTAACTTATTTGTGTATTATATGAAGAGTTATTTAATTTTATTCTTAGATTTAAATTATGTATATAGCATTTATTTCAGGGAGCTTGTGAGTTTTTACAATGATATGTATAATATGAATTTATTTTTAATGTAAATAGTTTTTGTTTTCTACGTTATTACTTCTTATCTTTTTTTTAATTTTTGCTTTCACCAATACTTGGGTTTAAGTAATTTTACTATACCCAAATAGCAAGCTAACCAATTATATCATTTAGAAGTTATGGAGGCCAATACAAAGTCATTTCAAATATTTCAAGATGGTGCCATGTGTCCTTCCTAAGTTTGTGGTGCTATGTATTGACAATCTGGGGTATTATTAAGGTGTTTCGTCATCTGCCCCTATACCTGGTCAGGGTATCCTTCTGGGAAGCTTTTAGCATCCTTGGATGTGGAAACATTTATATTAAGTTTGTCACATTACCAGAGGCCCCTGAGAAAATTAGATTGGCTAACCTTTAAGTATCGAAGCAGAAAATAGGTTAGGACGAGGGACCAGAATCAAATTAACCAGGTGCAGGCCCTTCCTGGACAAGTCAAACTTTTTGTTACCCATCCTCGGCCCTGAGGAGGGGGACGCCTGCCTCGGGAGTCTTCGGACATCGACGACCAATGAGATAAGAGATTTCAAAATGAGGTAACGCCCTAAAAGGAGTAGTGGGAGAAAAAGAGTAGGGTAACAATGGCAGGAAAAGGAGACATTGCAGGACCAGACGAGGAGAAGAGCACAGGGACTCAACAGGAAGAGCTAGACGGAGGAGCACCTCAAGAGGAGGCAGCCTTAGAGGATGCAGGACCATACGGAGGCCAGGAGGCCTGGACATCCCTGCTGAAACAGAAGACACCCACGGCACTACAACCCATGGCATCAGCAGCTATAAGTATAAATTAACTAATAAGTAATCATGTAATAATTTATATTTTATGGCAACCTTTATCTGAATCATTTGAATCATTTTAATCATAATAACAAATTGTAAATAAATACTTAGTTTCTTTATATAGTTTATATACTGTTATCTATCCCAATATACCACTCTTTATTATCCTATATAATCAATGGTAAGAACATTTTATGAATATAAAGGTATTTAATTGGTAAACTGGTAAACACACAAACAGCCTTTGGAAAGGAATCCAATTATAATAATAGTTTTTTAGGACTCAATTTATAATCAATTAATTAATAATTATCTGGCAGAATTGTGTTAGTGGAATTATATTCAGCGATTATCCTGGCATCCCAAGTAAATCTGCTACTAGAACATAGCAGTGGAATTACGGCTATGTTGTATGGGGGGATTGAAATTTTTCAACTTTTGTTATTTCTCTACTATAATTATTATACAAATAATTCTACGAAGAAAAAGAAGATGATAACAATGGTCAATGAAGTATTTACATCGTGAATCATTGCAAGTGAATTAGAGTGGTTGTACAACAATCAATGTTTGATCTACTATCGAACAATAAACAAAAAAGGACACTTCTTGTTTAGGCGCATTAGGAGGGCGGCTCCTGGAAGCTGGTGTGCTGACCACCATTCTCTACTGCCAGTGGTAGATAAATAGAAAGGAAACATCAAGAGTCAAGATTCATCCACAAAGAATGTTTAGAAAGAAGACTCTTTGTTTGGATGTCGGTGGATTGGACGAGTCCAGGAAACTAGGAGAATTACCAACCAGTTGTATACTGTCAATGGTTTATTAGAATATTTAGAAAGAAGTCATCATGAACTGTCAGTCATTAAAGAGGATTATATTATTGGTTAGTGTTGCTCAACATAGAATTTAAGTATATTTGTAAAAGTAGACGTTAATTTAGTTAAGTATCTTTGTGTTCTGATTGTTTGGAAAACCCATCCTGAGATAAGAGTAAATAATTTTAGATCTGAGAATAAATAAAAACTATTAAAATTCCCTTTTATTTATTTTAATAAGCTTTGAATATTATAATATGCTTGAATAGAGTCATTCCGTATAAAATCATCCAAAGACTAAATCTCTATCTAACAGATTTAGTCTTTGAATGAGTTTATATGGAATGACTCTATGTCAATTATTTATTGAGAATGGCCAAATGACATGCATATTTGTTTTTTAGATATTTAAATCTTTTTAGTTTCTGTCTATTTCCAAAATTTTAATTTTAAAATAAAATAAAATGTAGTAGTAAAATAAATTTCTAAAAAAAATAAAAAATATAAAGGCCTCAAGGTATTCTTTTTGTAATGTCTAATGTAAATATTCAAAAAGTTATTACAAGTGACAACGAATACCTCTTTGCCAATGATTCTCTTTTTATCACTCACCACAAAAATTACAACATTGCTCAGGAAAAATGTCAAAATTACTACTATAATTTTTTTAAGTGGTCTCATAGGAAACAAAGATGAAACGATCATTATGTTGATAAAATCACCCCATATGCTTTCTGTTGACGATACTAAAATTAAATCTCATGGCTGTGACTTTCTCACTAACATTAATAATACAAAAACATGTTGCTGTAAAACGTTAAATGTTGTTGAAAAATATAAATATATAGGTGTTACTGTGGATAATTCTTTTTCTTGGGAACCACACATAGTAAATGTTTTAAAGAGTATACTTATATAATATTTATTACCTCCAATTTGTACATAACAGGGAAGCTTTAATAATTGTATACAAAACATTTGAACCGATATTAAGATATGGGATCCAATCTTATGGTGCCAGTGCTGATAATCATTTATCAAAACTTGCTACATGAAGCATTAAGAACAATAACATGCTGCAGTAATAAAGCAGAAAATCTTAAAATTGGTGGTACTTTACCACCTATAATATCTTATTTTTACAGCATTATCTTAAAATTTATGGATGGTAATTTATTTAGAAAAGAAATAATATATCTAAAAAATGTTTGAAAAAAAAAATTATTGAACCACGCTATAAAATCATATTTGCTAAATGTACTTCAAACTAGATGGTACCATATCTGTACAATTGCTTACCAGAAGAAATAATAAATAAATCAACCATAATGAAAACTAAAAAAAGAAATATTTGACTGGGTACTTTCTTACTTCTACTATTTGCAATAACTGATTTTGATTTAACATATGACTTTATCTGCCTGCATTTGTACTTAACTCCACATAATTATCCATTATAATACAATTAGAATTAGCTATGTATGTGGGTGTTTAGTTATAGGTAGTATTTATTTATATATTACTGGATCCTTATTTTTATCATATTCTGTATCATCTTGTTTTATTCACATTCTTATATTAATTCACTAATTGTACATTTGCTGCATTATTATTTATTTCAATGTCTTTACAGTTATTTTTATTATTATTATTTTTGATTTAATTCAATTTTTAAAATAATAATTATTATTTTTTTGTTTAATTTATTTTCAATTTAGTAATTGTTAATTGAATTATTAGTTGTATCACTAGATATCAATTCATATTAAACTGATCTAACTTAAATTGTAGTAGCCTCCACAAAGGTATAGTAGTCAAAATTGGAATTAATAAATTTCATTTATGTCTATGATTTGTATGTGTTATTTTGGCATCAGCCAATAGATGTAGTCATCTGGGGCCTATTTCATAATGAAAGCCAATAGTATTAGTCCATGAATACAAGTACCCAAAGTATAAAGTATAAGAACTCATACATTTTGTTTTAGGGTAGGGACGACTATT
>NW_027115149.1:27079-27827 GCF_000696795.3 Halyomorpha halys
GTGATATTACTTGAGTTTAAAAGTAAAAAATTATCTGGCAGAATTGTGTTAGTGGAATTATACTTAATACAAACTACAAGATTAATAGTATTAGTTTATACTTTATTATGAAACAGGGCTCTGGTTGGAACATATTTGATGTAATTTAATAAATTGACTTAGACTAAGATAGACATAAGACATGTCATACACTGATCAACCTACTCTATCAACTACTAGATTAAACTATCTTAAAGTCTCCTCTTCCTGCTTTAAGCAAATATTTCAAAAGTGATATAAGACCGTTGCTCCCTGGGGGTCTTAGTGGGGCGGGTTCATTGGGGAAGGATGGTCTTTTTTTGTGTTATGATTTTGTAGGGACTTCAGGTATCGATTATTGCGATTTTTGCTGATTCAATTCAGCCCTTATGGAGCTCTTTGTAACAGTCTAGAGGTTAATAGGACCATGTGCACAGTTTATATATGTGAGTGAAATAAACCAGTGATTATTAGTGTCTATTTATCCCTTTACCTACAAGTTTTAGTGCGTGTTCGTGTGAAACGAAAAAGATATATATGTAACGATAACTACGCTCTTTATTCTTCAATAGAACAATATTTACACTTCATATATTACAAAACATTTATAATTTTCAGATAACAACACACGTTCCTTTTTAATTAATTCATTGTAATTGATCATATGGCGAGAGGTTTCAAATGGGTTTGCCACTAAAACAAATGTAAAATAATGTAACTTTAAATGAAT
>NW_027115149.1:28263-35334 GCF_000696795.3 Halyomorpha halys
AATCTTAAACATTTATTATTGCTATAAAATAATTTAATTTTTAACCACCACTAATTTCAGAATTTTAAGGATGGTTTTGTATCAAAAGTCAACCTGACACCAATCAAAAAGGTCGCAGAATGAGTTGCTAAAATCCCAATGTCAGAAAGCCATGCTGGACTTTTAAGAAAAAGTAACTCTTTCATGAAGTGAAGCTCTTACACTACTCAGTGAAAGGCAAAACATTGTTGTGGACACTTTGTTGCAGAGTGAGGCTCTAGAAGTGTTAGACTTTGACAAGATAGCTGAAGAACAGAGGACTGACAGCGAACTTCAGGATATTATGACATCTTATTCTGCATTAAAATTCAAGAGTTAGTAGCTTCCTAGTGGAAATCATCTTTGGTGTGATGTCTATGTGGACACCATCCTTTTACCTCATTCAGGATAGGGCTCACCTTAGTGTTAAGGCAACCATCAAGCAGGTTTCAAGTAAATATATTGGGTTATTAAATTAAAAATAATAAAAATTAAAAATAACATCCAGGATTGGACTGAGGCATGTTTATATGCCAGCATTGAAAGATCCACCGTCATGTGAAATTTCCTGTAGGACAATATACAGTGCCTGATGAACGTGAAGGTTTGTTTATAAATAACAACTCTGTACACTTTGATGAACATATATTGATATAGCATAATGTAGTAGTGAAACACAATAATTTACATGACCTGGATCGTTCTCTTAGATAACCATACTGGGCAGAATTTTCAGCACTCATTGTTGCCATCCCTACATCTACTCTCTCCTTAGCGGTCAGATCGGCTTAAGACCTGGACATAACGAGGAAAATGCACTTGGGGCCCTGAACTTGTAGTAGTAGATTGTTTCACATCTATGGGCAATTGTTCGGCTGAAATAAGCGATGTTGTTGCAGGTGATCGTTGTTGAGATGTTGAATATTCAGACTCTGAAGTCGCTAGAAAGTAAGTTGGTTTGAGCCTGTCCACTGAGATACGAATTTGCCTTTAATTTCAACCGCAAAAAAATTTATCTTTTCGTTCAAAAACTCGGTAAGGCCCATCATAAGGTTTTTCTAGTGAGGCTCGAACACGATCTACTCGTACAAAGACGTGTGAACTACTGCGCAGGTCCTTATGAATAAATGTTTTCGGGAGCTCTTTGAATAATGGTTGCACTCATTGGAGGTTATTGAATGCTGAACGTAATTGGCTAATTAATGTTGGTAGGTTGGGTTTCGGATCGGAATTGGGCTCCACAAAGAAATCACTAGGAATTCGGATTTGAGTACCATATACAAGTTCTCCAATGGATGCTTGTGCAGCTTCATTAATTGAACACCGGAGTCCCAACGAGACAGTAGGTAAGACGGTTGTCCAATTGTTCCAAGAGTGAGCCATTATAGCTGCTTTTAGGGTTCTTTGAAGGCCCCCTATCTTACCATTGCTTTCTGGGTGGTATGCTACGGTACGAACATGCTGAGATCCACAAAGCTTTGCTAATTCAGTGAATAACTCAGAACGAAACTGAGTTCCCATGTCAGTGACAACTTGGCGTGGGCTTCCAAATAGAACAATCCATCCTGCAAAAAAACTCAGAGCTACTTCTTCAGCTGTTTGATAACGCAGTGGTAGTACTTCCATCCAGTTGGTGTAGCGATCGATGCAAGTTAAACAGTATCTATATTCCTGTGATGTTGGGAGTGGTCCAACAAGGTCTTTATGAGTTGTTGAAAATCGTTCTGTGTCGTTGGGAAAACAATGTAAAGGTTCCTTGGTATGCTTGGGTCACTTTTCTTCGCTGGCAATCTATTCATGACCTGGTCCTCGTTTTAATGTCTTTGTTGATGTTAGTCCAAACAAACTTTGGTGATATAAAATTTAAGGTTCTTATTACACCTGGATGTGCTAGGGTGTGATAATGCTGAAATATTTGGAAACGAAATGTTTTTGGTATGTAAGGTCAAATATGTTTTGAAGTGTCACACCAACGTAAATTGCTTCCAGGAGTGCTAAATTATTAAAATTTTAGTGTGGTTGATAGATTATGTCTAAGATTGTGTAATTCTGTATCACAGAAATTTTTTCCGCCGCAATTGCTTCATAATTTATTGGGACAATTTCTTCCAAAGGTGACAAATGATCGGCCACTACATTATTTGTTCCTGAAATGTGCTGTATATCAGTCGTGAATTGTGATATATACTGGAGTTGCCTAAGGCGTCTAGATGAAGCTTTATCATGTTTTTAAGTTAACGGAGCGTGATCCGTATGAGCTGTAAAGTTTCTTCCTTCTAAATAATGTTTGAAATGCCTTATTGCTAAGTAGATACTAAGGAGTTCACGATCATAAGTTGAGTATCGCTGTTGTTTCTGAAATTTTGTCGAAAAAGAAACTAACAGGCTTCCATGCATTATCTTCTAATTGCTGTATTACCACACCTGCAGCAGTATTGGAGGCATCGACCTGTAGAGAAAGTTCATAGTTAGTATTAGGACAAGTAAGGAGGGTGGCACTAACCAGCACCTGTTTCGCCTCCTCAAATTGTTGGCTAGACTCGTCATTCCACTCTGTTTTCTTTTGTCATTTTTCTTTGAACCTATACAATTATGCTTGATTTTCTGCTGCCTGTGGAATATGTCGACGATAAAAGTTTATGACGCCTAAAAACCGCCTGAGTTCTTGCACTGTAACTGGCTTTCTAAATTCCATTATTGTCTTGACATGCTCTGGGTCTGGTCTGATACCTTCACCACTTATTAGATTTCCAAGAAAAATTATTTCTGATGCACCAAATACGGATTTACTTAAATTGATACGAAGTCCGAAAGAATTCAATGTTTCGAAGACTACTCTCAAGTGTTCCACGTGCTCATCAGGAGTTCTATATGCGATTAAGATATCGTCAAGATAAACAATCAAAACAATACCTCATGCATGAAACGCTGGAAAGTACAAGGTGGGTTTCTTAAGCTAAAAGGCATTGCGTTAAATTCATAGTTCCCAAAAGGCGTTATGATGGCAGTTTTTCATTTCTCTTGTTCTGCTACTGAAATAAAATAAAAAGCATAATGCAAATCAATCTTTGAAAATTTTTTGTATTCTCCAAAATTTCAGTGACATCTTCACCTCTCGGAACTGGATAGCGGTCTGGCTGTGTTCGCTCATTTAAAACACGGTAGCCTCCGCAAGTATCCCATTACCCATTTTTCTTAGTTGTTAGTAACAAAAGACTTGCCCCATTTTGATGGCCTAATTATGCCCTGATTTAATAAGTATTGGAATTCGTTTTTTGCTACTTTTAATTTATGAGGATCTAGTCGTATTGTTATAGTGCTCAACGTTATGTGCTCGATGTGTAGGCATCAAATTGTATCAGAACTGACTGTATCTTCGGCAGAAATTATGTCAACCGACGCGGGCACAGTCAATTTGGTGGTATTATCTATTAATATTTTATTTTTCAAATCAATTAGCAAATCAAATTTACGAAGAAAATCAGCTCCTAAAATTGCTTTTGATGTCTTTGCAATAAAAAACGGCCATTCTAACTTCCGGCGTAGTCCTAAATCAATGTTTAGGATATATACCATTCTATATAGTACCAAAAGTTGGTATTTCAGCGCCATTAACAGTGTATAACTTGAAGTCAGTTGGCTTATTATGCTTAGTAACGGGAATTACTGACACATCCACACCACTGTCCACAAGAAATTTAATACCAGAACGACGATCCTGGACGAATAATCTATGTTGCAGGCCTGGAAAGACATTTAAGGCAGCACACTCGGCCAATACTGTGACCGCCGGCTGGAGTTTTCCTGATTACTGTTTTTGTTACATTGACAAGATTCATTGCATTTTTCTGGTTTAATTTTTTTACCAAAACGGAAGTGGCCATAGCAATATTTTTTGCTAGAATTAAATCGAGACCTTGATCTTAAACAATATTTTTTTTATTTATGTTTCTAGAGTTGCTATTAGGTCACAAAGCTCTTTAATAATTGAGGAATCAGATGGCTAAGATAGCGCATTAACTTAAGTCGGTGTATTATTTGAAGGCCCAGAATATTATGATGAATATTAGATGCTCTGAAAGACTACCCTTTGATTTTTCTTCATCATTAACCATTTTAATTGATATAGTTGAAATAAAGACTTACGTGAAATGATGATAAAAAATGTTCCAAAACCGGTCGTGTTCAACACAAACACCATGTGGTCGTCGGGTTTAATGTGGTCATCGGGGTCACCAATATAGGTTTGTTTGTAGTTTGTTTATAAATAACAACTCTGTACACTCTGATGAACATATATTGATATAGCATAATGTAAGAGCGATGTACAATAATTTCCATGACTTAAACGGTTCTCTTAGATAACCATACTGGGCAGGTTTTTCAGCACTCAGTGTTGCCAGAGCACTCAGTGTTGCCAGCCCCCTTCAAACGTTTGGCTGAGATTCTCATAGATCCAATTGGTCCTCTTCCCCCTTCGGAAAGAAGCATTTACGCTCTAACCATAACTGATAGGTTCACCAGTTGGATGAAAGTTATACCACTCAACAACATCACTGCTAAAACAGTCGCTAAGGCTTTTTATAGTCATTGGATTGCTCGATTTGGTGTGCCCATACGCACAACGAGTGATCAGGGTCGTCAGTTCGACTCGGGATTGTTTAAACACTTTAGTGCATTATGTGGCGTCAAACTCTATCGCTCTATGCCTTATCACCCTCAATCCAACGGCAAGGTTGAACGACTCCACTGTACTTTGAACAGCATTGAAGGCACATAATTCCCGAAGCTGGGCCGAAACTTTTTCTATTGTCTGAGAGCAGCGATTCACTCTGATTGTAATTCTTCCTTATCCCAAAAGCCCAATGGGAAACTATCACATAACCTGGAGATTTTTTCACAAATGGATCACAGACAATCTCAGAATCACAAGATTGGTTCAGAGAACTTCAAGAGGAAATGCGGCAACTGAAGCCTGTACCTGCAAATCACAAGTCTTCTAGGAGTGTTACCTGCAAGGACTGAAATTGGTGCTCACACGTTTTTATGTGCACTGATCGGATCAAGAAGCCCCTAGAAGAAGCAAACGAAGGACCTTTCCGTGTCATCACCCGTTTAGAGTAGTTCGATTGGAAATCCATGGTAAGGATATTTCGATTTCCATTGACCGACTAAAACCAGCCTATATTCTTGCCGAGTAAGATATGAACCAACTGGACACTTCGACTGAACCTTTAGGTCAGGCTCGAGACGATTCTCAATTATTGCAGACACAGTCTACAGATCAGGAAGAACAACCGAAGCGACCTCAAATTCTACCGACCTCTACTAGGTGTGGAAGAACTCTGCGGTTTCCTGCAAAATATTTAGAAAAAATTATTTGAGTGGAAATTTTGTTTGTGTGGTATATATGTATATTGTATTGTTTTTTGTATGTTCTATAATTTGTTTACTATTTTTATTATGTATTTATATTCGTATCTTCTATAATTTGTTTACTATTCTTTGAAGCTATTCGTACATATTTTTTGTTGTTGTTAAGTCAATATTTTGCTATTTCGTATCTTAAATTTTTAGGTAAATGGTTGTAAAATGCAAGTTAATTCTACAGTTTCTATTAATGAGTTTCTCAATTTTGTTTTCCCTGGATAGGGGTAATGTAAGGACTTCAGATATCGATATTTCCTGATTCAAGACTGACAATCAAATCACCCCTTACGGGAGATCTTTGTAACAGTTTAGAGGTTAATTGGACTATGTGCACAGTTTATGTATGTAAGTGAAATGAACCAGTGATTATTAGAGTATTCTTATTCCTTTACCTCCAATCTCCTTTTGTGAAGGATAGGAGGGTTTCACGCCGTTTTTCAATTTCAGGCGCTTTTTAAATATTGCTCGAGTAAACTATCTTAAATTCTCCTCTCCCTGGGGGTCCTAGTGAGACGGGTGCGGCGGGGAATGATGTCCTATTAAAAATCCTAGAATGTTTAAAGAGAAAACAAAAGGAATGCCGGATAGTAAAGTGTATATTTATGCTCGATGAGACATTGTCAGTACTACAAAATTACAATCTATGTAGTCGGGTAGCCATAGTAAGTACAAAACCTACCTTCTGAGTAAACCCAAATTTTATAACCAGTGACCGTGTTCAATATAAAATGTAATAAAAACGGACTGTCGGTTTATTTGAGATCATTGCTAGGATCTAGATCTAATTGCCACAATTAAACTTCTGATTTAAATAAAACAATTCCAATTGAACACAATTTTGACCTGTGTACTGGTTTTACCACTACCGAAACTAGCCCATACCTGACCCTACCCCTTTGTTTTTTGGTTCTACGTTTTGGACCTCACTATTTGTTGCGTCCTCTCTAATTTGGTTATTTAGCTTATGAACATTTGACGGTGTCCTCCGTTTCTTCTACTGTAATATTTTTACCATCTGCAATGGGAATATGGATTTCCCTAGAACCATCCACATCGGCTGTCCATCGGTTCGAACCAGCTTGGTCCTTCAGACCACACTGGTCTCTGTCGTTAAACTGGCATCTGCAAATACTTTTCGTTCTACCACACCTAGTAGAGGTCGGTACAGTTTCAGGTCGTTTCGGTTGTTCTTCCTGATCTGTAGACTGTGTCTGCAATAATTGAGAATCGTCTCGGGCCTGAGCTAAAGGTTCAGTCGAAGTGTCCAGTTGGTTCATATCTTAATCGGCAAGAATATAGGCTGGTTTTAGTCGGTCAATGGAAATCGAAATATCCTTACCATGGATTTCCAATCGAACTACTCTAAACGGGTGATGACACGGAAAGGTCCTTCGTTTGCTTCTTCTAGGTGCTTCTTGATCCGATCAGAGCACATAAAAACGTGTGAGCACCAATTTCAGTCCTTGCAGGTAAAAACACTCCTAGAAGACTTGTGATTTGCAGGTACAGGCTTCAGTTGCCCCATTTCCTCTTGAAGTTCTCTGATCCAATCTTGTGAATCTGAGATTGTCTGTGATCCATTTGTGAAAAATTCTCCAGGTTATGTGATAGTTTCCCATTGGG
>NW_027115149.1:35384-47385 GCF_000696795.3 Halyomorpha halys
GACTAGATCCTCATAAATTAAAAGTAGCAAAAAACGAATTCCAATACTTATTAAATCAGGGCATAATTAGGCCATCAAAATGGGGCAAGTCTTTTGTTACTAACAACTAAGAAAAATGGGTAATGGGATACTTGCGGAGGCTACCGTGTTTTAAATGAGCGAACACAGCCAGACCGCTATCCAGTTCCGAGAGGTGAAGATGTCACTGAAATTTTGGAGAATACAAAAAATTTTCAAAGATTGATTTGCATTATGCTTTTTATTTTATTTCAGTAGCAGAACAAGAGAAATGAAAAACTGCCATCATAACGCCTTTTGGGAACTATGAATTTAACGCAATGCCTTTTAGCTTAAGAAACCCACCTTGTACTTTCCAGCGTTTCATGCATGAGGTATTGTTTTGATTGTTTATCTTGACGATATCTTAATCGCATATAGAACTCCTGATGAGCACGTGGAACACTTGAGAGTAGTCTTCGAAACATTGAATTCTTTCGGACTTCGTATCAATTTAAGTAAATCCGTATTTGGTGCATCAGAAATAATTTTTCTTGGAAATCTAATAAGTGGTGAAGGTATCAGACCAGACCCAGAGCATGTCAAGACTATAATGGAATTTAGAAAACCAGTTACAGTACAAGAAGTCAGGCGGTTTTTAGGCGTCATAAACTTTTATCGTCGACATATTCCACAGGCAGCAGAAAATCAAGCATTATTGTATAGGTTCAAAGAAAAATGACAAAAGAAAACAGAGTGGAATGACAAGTCTAGCCAACAATTTGAGGAGGCGAAACAGGTGCTGGTTAGTGCCACCCTCCTTACTTGTCCTAATACTTACTATGAACTTTCTCTACAGGTCGATGCCTCCAATACTGCTGCAGGTGTGGTAATACAGCAATTAGAAGATAATGCATGGAAGCCTGTTAGTTTCTTTTTCGACAAAATTTCAGAAACAACAGCGATACTCAACTTATGATCGTGAACTCCTTAGTATCTACTTAGCAATAAGGCATTTCAAACATTATTTAGAAGGAAGAAACTTTACAGCTCATACGGATCAGGCTCCGTTAACTTAAAAACATGATAAAGCTTCATCTAGACGCCTTAGGCAACTCCAGAATATATCACAATTCACGACTGATATACAGCACATTCCAGGAAAAAATAATGTAGTGGCCGATCATTTGTCACCTTTGGAAGAAATTGTCCCAATAAATTATGAAGCAATTGCGGCGGAAAAAAATTCTGATACAGAATTACACAAGCTTCGACATGATCTATCAACCACACTAAAATTTCAACAATTTAGCACTCTTGATGGCAATTTACTTTGGTGTGACACTTCAAAACATATTTGACCTTACATACCAAAAACATTTCGTTTCCAAATATTTCAGCATTATCACAACCTAGCACATCCAGGTGTAAGAAGAACCTTAAATTTAATATCACCAAAGTTTGTTTGGACTAACATCAACATAGACATTAAAACGAGGACCAGGTCATGAATAGATTCCCAACGAAGAAAAGTGACCCAGCATACCAAGGAACCTTTACATCGTTTTCCCAACGACACAGAACGATTTTCAACAATTCATATAGACCTTGTAGGACCACTTCCAACATCACAGGAATATAGATACTGTTTAACTTACATCGATCGCTACACCAACTGGATGGAAGTACTACCACTGCGTTATCAAACAGCTGAGGAAGTAGCTCTGAGTTTTTTTGCAGGATGGATTGCTCTATTTGGAAGCCAACACCAAGTTGTCACTGACTTGGTAACTCAGTTTCGTTCTGAGTTATTCACTGAATTAGCAAAGCTTTGTGGATCTCAGCATGTTCGTACCGTAGCATACCACCCAGAAAGCAATGGTAAGATAGGGGGCCTTCAAAGAACCCTAAAAGCAGCTATAATGGCTCACTCTTGGAACAATTGGACAACCGTCTTACCTACTGTCTCGTTGGGACTCCGGTGTTCAATTAATGAAGCTGCACAAGCATCCATTGGAGAACTTGTATATGGTACTCAATTCCGAATTCCTGGTGATTTCTTTGTGGAGCCCAATTCCGATCCGAAACCCAACCTACCAACATTAATTAGCCAATTACGTTCAGCATTCAATAACCTCCAATGAGTGCAACCATTATTCAAAGAGCTCCCGAAAACATTTATTCATAAGGACCTGCGCAGTAGTTCACACGTCTTTGTACGAGTAGATCGTGTTCGTGCCTCACTAGAAAAACCTTATGATGGGCCTTACCAAGTTTTGGAACGAAAAGATAAATTTTTTGTGGTTGAAATTAAAGGCAAACTCGTATCTCAGTGGACAGGCTCAAACCAACTTACTTTCTTGCGACTTCAGAGTCTGAAGATTGAACATCTTAACAACATCACTTATTTCAGCCGAACAACTGCCCATAGATGTGAAACAATCTACTACTACAAGTTCAGGGCGCCAAGTGCATTTTCCTCGTCGTTATCTCCAGGTCTTAAGCCGACCTGAACGCTAAGGAGAGAGTAGATGTAGGGGGCTGGCAACACTGAGTGCTGAAAATACTGACCAGTATGGTTATCTAAGAGAACGATCCAGGTCATGTAAATTATTTCGTATCGCTACTACATTATGCTATATCAATATATGTTCATCAGAGTGTACAGAGTTGTTATTTATAAACAAACTTTCACGTTCATCAGGCACTGTATATTGTCTGAAGAGAACAGGTGTGGTTCATGAGCAGCACATTCAGTGAGAATATGCCTAACGGTAAGATCGTTTCCACAGTAGCGACACGTCGGTGCATTTTATCTTTTCATGAGATGACCATGGGTTAGTGGAGTATGGCCTATCCGAGGACGGGTTGATACCACATCTTCTCTCCGTAGCAGATTAAAGTGTCTGGTTGGAAGTTTCACTCTCTGTTGGACCATTCTTAACTTGTTTTCTCAAGACCATTCGTCTTGCCACTCTTGCCACCCAATCCATAGATATTGATTTAGGAGAAACAAAAAACGGGCAATGAAATTTTTTGATTGATCGGATTAAGGAGTTAGAGGATCACATTTCAATAAACTAAAATTAACTTTAAATGAAATAGAGCAAACATTTTTTCGTCCAAGTTTAATGTAAAACAGGAAGCTGTAAATTGGATTACTTCTTTTGAGAAAGAATGAATACCTGAATGGGAAATTTGTAAAAAATCCTTTTTTTTTCGGTTTATAGAAAAAAAAGATGGACAGCAATTCGCAGAGCATTCAATTAAAATATATGTTAGGTTCTCGGAGTGATTTTGTACTAAAAAAACCTTTACTTTTGAAAGTACAATACAAATACAAACATATTCCCGAAATGTCTAGGATATTTGAAATAGTGTATAATCTACTATTAGATGTTTAGGAGAGGCTTGATAAAGGTATGATTCTGACCGTTGATGATCTTTTAAGAGAACTAAAAAAAATCAATGATTTGTTTCCCCACTGTTCTCTTTGAATTATGACCAGTAACGGATTAGTAAGAAGAGTAATTCTGAACCTAGAGAATATGAACCAAAACAACCAACCTCAAGCTGCAGTCAACCAAACTTCAGCAGCTGGCAACCCACCTCTGCAGGAGATTCAACCATTACCAGAAGTCTCTTTAGCGGAATTTTATGCCAAGACGCTAGAATGGATTAAGGTCAGTACGGCAACTGCCCAGGACCTGAGAAAGGCTGTGACGGACATGTAAATTTACCGGAGAGACCGGAGAATTAAACCATTTTTTAAAAGGGGGCAATCGCCTGATGGGGCGAATAGAAGCGAAGATGTCAGAGGATCTACTAGACAGCGAGGATGCAAAAGCACTGAAAGCAGCGGTAGTCTGCCGTGTAAAAAGAAGTATCCTAAATCAGATTCAGGCAGATGAAGAGACCTCCTGGAAGGTCATCAAAGAAAGATAAAAGAAGGCATTCGGATATATTCATGATGATCAGAGAAACGAAAAAATCTATACAGTCTAATGGGCAGTATGCCACAGAACTGCTGGCACGCTATAACAAAATTCAAGATAAACTCAGCGAGATGATGGAGACAATCCAAGTACAGGGTAGGATGCAATTCCTATCTATGGTACTGAAGATTCAGTTGGCAAAAGAACTGGGCAAGAAAGAGGAAATGCCGAGAGACCGCTTGTTCGTGGAATTTGCTCAAGATCTCATTGATACAAGCGCTAGAGAGGTGGAGGCCCAAATGGGAATAGAGAAGCCAGGGTGGACTCGGATGGAATATCATCGGCCAAGAAACATGCCAAACCCTTGGAGAAGAAGAGAATAAAGAGATGGTAAAAGAGAGAGAAATAGTAACCCAGAAAATAGAAGGAGCCAAGTTCATCCCAGAAACAATGGTCGGCGGGAGGACCGCAAGTGCCATGGGTGTGGTAAATCTGGACACCTGGTCCCTGTTTCATAATAAAGTACAAACTAATACTATTAATCTTGTAGATTTATCTTAACTCAATTACACTGGCTTGTACAATAGTAACTTGTACTTTAGTAGTTTTTAATTCCTTTAATATCACTAATAATCATCCCTATCATGAAAAAATACGTAATAGTATTATTACACATCTAGTTTCTTCACTTGTACTATGAACTAATACTGTTAGCTTTCATTATGAAACAGGGACCTGGTAGCACAATGTTTGCATGTTGCACCCGATGGTTTGAATGTGGGACAGAGTATACCCTATATGTATCGGCGGAGAAAGCAAAAGTCCCTGTACCGAAGGAGGTCAATGCTCAAAGATTACGGAGAAAGGTAATCTCTCGAAGGACGAACGGATCCATGAGTGAATCCACGGAAATGTCCGAGACCTCAGGAACAGAAACTGAAGCAGGGGACTATGAGTGGGAGGATTGCCAGCAAGGCAAGAGGAGGACTTGTAGACGAAATGGAGAAGCAGCTAGAAAAGGTGGGTGCTTGGATTAGGATTAGCAAGAGAAAATGGAAGATTGAGATAGGTGGTAAAACCTACAAATGTCGTCAACAACAGATTGGAATGGACAGGACATTCATCCGTTGTAAACTAATGGTGGAAACCCTTTTGGAAGAAGAGCAACAACGAGAAGTCACCTTAGCGTATCATCAGGGAAAGACAAATCACCGGGGAATGCGTGGGACTATGCAAGCGTTAAAGAGAAGATACTTTTGGTGGGGAGTGAGGAAGACTATATTAAAGGTTGTAGGAAGCTGCGAGGTTTGTCTACGCACTAAGTGCGACAAACATCCGCCTAAAGAAAGACAAGAGAAGAAACCTAACACAATAGCACCATACAAAGATTTACAAATTGACACATTTATATGGAAGGGGTACAAATGGGTGACCATGATTGACCTCTTCAGTAAGGCGACAATGGCGCACCAGGTGCAAGATAGGTCTTCAGCAGCAGTATTGGCAGCTCTCCGCTTGTGGTTTCAGTTCTACGGAGTTCTCGAACGCATCTCATCGGATGGTGGAAGAGAATTCGACAACTCTTTGATACGAAAGCAAATGAAGGATCTGGATGTGATATGGGACCTCAACATACCAGGACACCACAAAAGTAGAGGAGGCGTAGAGCGGCTTCACGGAACGCTGAGCGATCACCTTCGATCGTATCAGGCAGACCAAGGGCTGGAAGACGTGGCAATGCCAAAGGCAGTTGCGGCATACAATTATTCGGTGGACACCGTTACGGGTTTTTCGCCGTTTGAGATCCTTTTTGGGCTTTGTGGAATCCGGCGGAACTACAAGGGCACGGCGGCGGACGGTGACGAGTTAAGCAACAGTCATGTCGTAGAAAAAAGCTATGGGAAAAAGTCCGGGGAAAATTGGAGAGGGAAAAAACCAGGAGAGTAGCTCGGGAGAATTTAAACCTCACAGATAGGAAGGGAATGATAAAAATTGGGACAATTGTATATAGAAAGTTGGGATCAAACAGGGGTAAGGAGATACAGCGATACGAGGGACCATTCAGGGTGATAATAATAAGAGAACATAATTTTGTAACTATTGAAAGCATCAGAGAACCCAAAAAGCGCAGGACCGTTCATATTGAACAACTTAAAATCCCACTAACCGAATTACCTGCGCAAGAGTAATCCGGAATGTCCTCATCTCAACTTATCTGTTGAGTTATATATTTTCTTAAGTGGTGATTATTTTTTTTAAAATTTATCTTTGATTATCGCGACGTACTGAATAAGATACGTTGCATTTTCAGAAGAGATTGAATGTATATTGAATGTATGAATGTGCCTGGGCACCTGTCACTCTAATAGCCGCCATCACTTGTAACGGCTTAACCTTTCACAGTGCCACCCTGTACGGGATACCCCAGGGATTCTTTTTTGATTCCTCTACAATAAATTCGTCCCAGGATTTCTTCTTCTGGCAACGCACACCGTTTCGGTATACCCTATACCTATGCTTAGATTCTTCTCGGAGCGGAGACCTCCTCTCGTCGTTTCTGCACTCCTGGTAGCTACGCCTGGCTCTGTAGTATTCTTTCTGTGTTAGAGCCGGCGTTCACCATGGGACCGGACGTACTCTCGCCCTTCGGCGATGGAGGGTAATACTCGCCGCTTAATGATGGCGCCCGTAAGCAATGCCACTCTGTGAATAATCTCGGTCTCCTCATCAATCGGGGCCATCCCCTCCCATTTTCAGTCAGCGAGTATTCCCTCCAATTTACTGGAAAACGCTCTCCAGTTCGCCGATCGGGTCACACTTTTCTACTTCTGGGATACCACCTTCCTCCACCACACTGAAGCTATGACCTCGGTGGTCGAAGCCGTGTCTGGCCGTAGGGTCCAGTCTGCAATACGCTTTGCTATGGAAGCCGTGGCAAGTGTCACATCTATCCAACTCTGGCCCCGCGTTCCAACAAATGTGGGACCAGAATGCTCGTTCATAATGACCAGCTGACACCTAGCCACGCATTTTTCTACCAACCTTCCTCGAACTGAAGCCCAGGCCGTGCTCTACGAATTGGTGTCGGAACAGACTCCACAACAGTTATATTATCCTCTAGATTGATATTTACATTCGCCTGTCGTGGCGGCATATATGCTGAAACCAGAGCGAAGGCAACTCTGCCCTCCCTGACATAACATGCCGCCTGATCTACTGTGGTGAATAGCTCCAGTTCCATTACGTCGAGGGCAGGGGACTTGACAGGGGACGAGGGAAAAATTGAAAGAGAATGTCCGCTGGGTTCGGTCCTAGGACCATCTCTGTGGAAGCTAGTATTCGATGGGTTTCTGGAGGAACTAGGGTAAAAAGGGTTCCTAGCCACTGCCTACGTCGTCATCGTGGCCAAGAACAGCACAGCCATACTACAGACAGAAGCGGAGAGGTGCGCCAGTCTCGTAGGAGAGAAGTTGAGTATGGCAACTGCCAAAACGCAGGCCATACTCATAAGAGGTTCTACGGACGGATATTCAAGGAGAGCGGGTTAGACTGGGTGAGGTGGTGACATATTTTGGTGTGAGGATAAGAAGAACTCAATGGATTAAGTAGAATAGAGGGTGCATTATGAGGTACCCTCCAACGATTACCATTTATAAAGGTGTGATCTTGGGTATTCTTAGGTAGGTATCCTCTGCTTAGTGCCAAAACCTCACGCAAAAACAGCAGAAGAGACTGGCCACCATATAGAAATTGTCACTGCTGAGAGTCACATGAGGCAGTGCAGGTGCTGGCCGGAGCGATGCCCCTGGACCTCACCCTCAGGGAGGATGTCCTTAAATATGAAGTAAAGAGGCAGGGACTAAAAGCGCAACCGTAGGAACTCCGTGAGAGGATTGGTGAGACTACAAACTCATGGAAGAAAATGCTGCGGGAGAACTCAATAGAAGAGTGGAATGGACGGTGGGTAGCAAGCCAGAAGGGCGTTACTTTGAGAAAATTCTTCCCTACCATCCTTTCTAGATTGAAGGCTAAATGGATCCTCCCAGACTATTGGGTATCACAGATCCTAACAGGACACGGAAGGTTAACAACATATGTTGCAGTTTGAAAATTAGGTTCCCCAATTATTGGAGAGAAAGAAGGGTTCTTAGGAAGTCCCTGCAGATAAATATTATTACATAGTGAATTACCCTTAATATTTTTATTTCTTAAAATCTGATAAAACTTTCTTAGGTCTATGATCGTGGTTCCTTTTAAACTTTCTGCAGCGAAGACAGCTCTGCAGAAAATCGATACTAGGCAGCTTGGTGATTTGACTATTTTATTTTTAATAGTAATAATATAATCTCAAAATATTTCAGTAGATAGACATAAATAATGACTAATTGGAAACATGTTTTATTTCAACATTAAACTTAATATTATTATTTTCTCACACTAAATGCAATTAGTTCACTAGCGTTAGGTTTATGATCCTGGTTTCTGCTGATCTTTCCACAGTCATATCGAAGGCACTTGAAGTCGATACTGAGCAGTCTGGTGATAGTTGCTTTGATGCAAATATTGAATCTAGAGCATGAAAGGAACCAACGAAGTTGAAAGTCAATCCAATATATTTGGATGCAAAACCAAACTATTGGTACAGGAATGATAGGAACACAGAATGATCCAACTGAAACATTTATTACGCTAAATTAAATTCTCTTGTTTAATAAAGTACAAATTTATATTATTTGGTAATTAATATATTATATACTAGTTTATTTTCTTTATCATGTGCTATAATTAAAAACACAAACTTCATTTGACCCATTCTCTCAAGTATTTCTTTTTTCTCCAAATTTGCAGTGCTTAGACTACTATTAAGGATGGGACCAGGAGAACTGATGGAAATAAATTTCCAGCGGATACGGCGGAAAAGACAAGAGGACTTAGTGAGTTCTCTAGTGAAACCTCAGTAGCGTCAGAACCTCAGGAATAGAGGGAAGAGGAAGAGGAGGGCGGTTGAATAAACCATCAAGTAGTAGATGGCGCCGAGTGAGTGAGGGAGGGAGATCAAGGCAAGAGAGTTGAGGAGGTTACCAGGAGAGGGACGACTTCACATTAGAGATTTTCAATATCAAAGGAGAGATCAGTGGTCTGCCTATCATCAAGGTGAGCGGCGTGAGATGCCTGGTGGACGCGGGGAGCTCCCACACCATCCTGTGTCGGGAGGAGCTGAGGAAGGTGAGCGGTGGTGAGAGGAAACTCCAAATGGATGTCTGGGTATGTCATTGTCAATTAATCACTCTGGATGGGTCCTGTAGAGTAGAAGGGGAGGCGGAAATCGATTTACGGGAATGGGAGATCAAAGAAGGGGGATGAGGGTTCATATCGAGGAGAAAATGCCCAGTGAATATCAGGCTATTATAGGTTGCGATCTATTAGGGAATGCAAGTGCGGGGATTACGAATTACAAAGGCCTGTGGAGGATTCGTTTGGGGAAGAGGAGATATTGATGTCGCGAGCTTCGAATGGGAGAAAACAAACGGATAGGTGCGATCCAAGGGGAGGGGGAGAGGAGTTGGAGACAGGAAATAAAGGATGAATATGCAGATATTTTCTTCAAGGAGGGAATGTTACTGGGGGCAACCGGACAAGCAATGCACCAAATCCCCCTAAAACAAGATAAAATTACTTACGTAAAAGAGAGGAGGTATCCACATGCGCTTAGACAGCATATCCGGGAAGATTTAGAGAATCTAAAGAAACAGGGTATCATCGTAGATAGTACCTCCCCATAACACAGCCCCCTGTGGAAAGTGCGGAAGAAGGGCACACCATGAGACAAGGGAGAAAAGTATAGGATAGTAATTGATTACCGGGGCCTTAATGAGAACACGGTAGACGAGAGATACCCAATACCGCGACTAGAAGATGTCTTAGAGACAGGGTGGGGTAACGGACTTTTAGACTTTAGATCTGAAGGCCGGCTACCACCAAATCAAGATGCACCCGGAGGATCAGCATAAGACAGCCTTTACATTCGAAAGGGGCATTACGAATTTACGAGCATGCCCTTCGGGCTGAAGAATGCTCTCATCACTTTCCAACAATTGATGGACGAATTCTTACGGGGAATCGACGAGTCTATATGGCATGTATACGTGGACGACCTGCTCGTTTTTTGCAAAGCGGAGGAAGAACATGTGTCCCACTTGCGCAACGTATTCGAACAGGTCCTGAAATTTGGTATAAAATTATCATGCAAAAAATCTATATTGGGGAGAAACTAGATAAATTTTTTAAGACACACAATATCGGAATAAGGAGTCAGGCCAGACGCAAATAAGGTAGAAGCGATAAGGAAAATGGCGATTCCAACGGATGTTAAGGGAATCAGGAGATTGTTGAGTGTTTTGAACTACTATAGATGATTCGTAACGGCGATGGCCAGGTTTCTGGTATCCATCAATAACCTTCTATAAAAGGAGAATAGGGTGCAGGTGACGCTCGATATGGTGGAAAACATTAGGAAATGCATGGAGGGGCTTTAGAAGGAACCGGTGTTGGCGTTCCCGAACTTTGAATGTACATTTATCATCACCACGGACGCAAGTGAGTACGCATTGGGGACGGTACTATAGGAGTATGGAGAGCGACCAGTAGCAGGCGGTTAACAGTTGTAGAGAAAAGGTACAGCGCACTTGAGCGAGAACTGTTAGGCATTGTGCTATGGTATCTATGTTTTCGGGAGGAAATTCTGCGTATATACTGATCACAGACCGCTTCAATGGGTTGGGAAGCTTAAAGAGTCCTTGGCTAGGGTCACCAGATTGAAGGAACTGCTCAACCAGTACAACATCGTAATCCAGTACAAACCAGAAAAAGAAAATTTAGTCGCTGACTAGTTATCCCGCGCGATCACCGTAAATACAATAGAGGAGGAACAACCACATACGTCAGGAGAGGTGAGACAGTTTTTGCGAGAATGGACACCAGGGGAAGAAGAAACGCAAAGCACGACGGGGAACGACCATGAACCATCATACGAGAACGAAAGCTCGACAGGGAGAAGACCAACGGAGATGGGAGAGCTCAAGGAGGTGGTGAACGATAAATCACACCAAATAATTTGGAAGACAAGAACTTCCGGACCGATGATGGGCTTCGCTAAATATGGGAAGACCTCGATCACCACTATTTGGTCGGCATCGGGTGTCAGGAATGATCAGATCTGCCGGGCGATGGACGATGCCTCCAAACCGGGACGAACATACCATCTATACGTCGGGAATGGAGTGGTTTGGAAAAAGATAAAACGGCTCTGGAGACTGGAACAAATCGGAATGGATCGAAACTTCGTTCTTGGCCTAATGATGGTGGAAACCGTTCAGGACGGAGATCAACAGAGGGAGGTCACCTTGGCATACCACCAGGGGAGACCAATCACCGGGGCTTGAATGAGACCTATCAAGCCCTGCGACGGAAATATTTCTAGTGGAATATGCGGAAAACGATTCAGGAGATAATCGGGAATTGTAAGGTGTTCCTCACCACCAAATACGACCGACACCCACCCAAGGCGACACAAGAGGAGACACCGAATGCGAACACACCGTTAGTAGAATTACAAATCGACACTTTCACCTGGAGGGGGTACAAGTGGGTTACAGTGATTGACCTAGCAAAGTGGCCATGGTACATCAGATTCGAGTAAGATCGATCGGTTTCTGGTTCCAGTTCTATGGAGTACCGGAAAGGAAATCGTCTGATGCCGGAGAAGAGTTCGATAACACCAACGTCAGGGAACTAATGAAGGCTTTTTTTTCTTTTTTTTCCTTACCTCCTAAATTTTATTTATTTCAACATTTACAATATATACTACTTAAAACTAAGATATATATACACATATTTACATTTTTATCTTCTTTTGCCTTGTGGCATTATAAGATGTGGAAGCTGGGTCCGCTGAAGGCGGTTTGACAAGAGTGGCTGTACTGCCAGGGGCTAACAAGGAATGGGGAGGGGCCATTCCGGCTGGTTGTGTTGAGGTGTGGGTGACTTCAGGCTGCAGAGCCAGAAGTCCT
>NW_027115150.1:0-1281 GCF_000696795.3 Halyomorpha halys
AACCCAGACCATCTTCTTTTATTTTGACCGCAACCCTGACCATCTTCTTTTATTTTGACCGCAACCCTGACCATCTACTTTTATTTAAATTTTTACGTTCAACTATATATACATATATACATAAAAAAAACATTGATTACAGGGACATATATTCCATGAATTAATTTATGATTTTTTACATTATAATTTCGTTTATAATATAGTTTTTATCTTTCTTTTTTTTTTTTTTGAGAAAAAGAGGAATGCTTTATTTAACAACGAGAAATGTTGCCTAAATGGGTTTCTACAAGTATACAACATACTAATAAGTCCAAAGATAAGATATAAATACTAATATAACTAATCGAAAAGGGTAAACATTCACTTTTTTTTACCTTCAGTTTTTTGTTATTATAACTACATTTCATAATACATTTTTTTTCTTTTGTAATAACTAAACTAAAATTCCTGTTCACATTTTTTTTCTAAACTATTTCTGACATAAAATCCATTATCAATTCAAATAAGGAAAAAATATCTACATTTTTTTTCTATACGCCTAACACAATATAAACTAATAAAACAATAAAAATTATGATTAAAAAATGTAAATAAATGTCAGATAAATATAGGTACGATTAATAGGATATGCGATATTGGAATTATTCTCTCCCGCATGTGTTATTTTTTTTCTTTATAAACTATGCAAGGTCAAAGGATTGATAAGGCGTTTCTTTGAAAGATTCTCCGATTATTGAATCAGCCTTATATGGACTATGGTTTTTTAGCTTCACTAAGCTACTGTAAGATAAAATTGAATATTTTATTAGATAACAAACTTAATATTTAAAGATTTAAAATAAAAAAAGTAAGTGTAGTTACTTCAACTTGAGAACCAAATAAAGTCTATGGTTATCGTAGATTTCCTCGAATGACAAGGGTTTTACTTTGATTTTAAGGATTTAGTTCTTAAACTGACAAAAAAATATATTAATAAAGATTTACGTAACAACCAAGATTTATAATATAATCTAAAGAACCCTTAAGACGGATGATGTCGGGAATCATATAAATTTACCCAATTTATATATACCTCCAAAGTTATCAAATAAAGTGCACATAAATTAATAAACAAACGCTTGTATTGAAACAACACATAATCTTTACACACTCCACAAAATAATAGTTCTATTATAAGATTTAAAATAAAACAGCTGACAAAATTAGACTAAACAATGTGCTTCACCACTCGGACAACGAATAACAACAGCACTGTAACCTTAAATTAACTAAACTCCGAAA
>NW_027115150.1:3456-4967 GCF_000696795.3 Halyomorpha halys
TAACCATAAAATAATATCTTTTTGATATAATTAAGATACAGTACTACAAATACACACACGCGCACACAAATAATTTTTTAACTCTATTTCAATTTTTTTTTCTTCTCAAATTACACTTATTCGATCATGCTAGCCAATCTTCGTCATAACCAGTCACTACATATAGAATGTAAATGTGAAATAGGAATGTTTTAAAATCTTTATATAGTTGGGTAATTTAATAAAAAATTAAATAATTTATAATCTTAACACTATCTTGAGACTGGTTAATATTGTTTAAATAAATCCATTTTAGTCTGAAAACATTTTTAAGTCCAACGTTTCGACCAATTCCGTCATCCTCAAGAAAAATCTTAATACAATTTTAGTACCAAATCATTTAAAAGACAACTTCATGCAGGCTATTCTGCCCAGGTCATATATATCAGTCCACAAATTACCCTAATTAGTCAAATTTTCAAATTAAATTAAAAACTAAAAATATTTACCTTAGTCAACCTTCTTTGTTTGAGATAATTCAGACTTAAAATTTTTGAGACTAAAATGGATAAAAAAATTTTATTTAAATAAAAAATTAAAATCAATTTTTTTAGTAGAGTAATTTAATAATTTTTTAAAATGTAAATATGTAATCTTAATAGGTCTCCAACCAACCAATCTTTACCTAAAGTAAATACGGTTTCCCCGCCATCTGCGTACTTATGCGCCAGACCTTCCAGGAAGTACAAGGCATAGCGATAACTTAGATATTTTTCCTCAACGGTACGTAGGTTTACATCAACAGGATGCATTCATATTAATGGGGCTAGGGCTGCATTTCGTATTTATCTTAGCATAATGTTCTGTCTGTGAGGCGCCTTGGTTGACCGTACCTTCCGTCAAGTTTGATCGCTTATCTTCTCACCTTTCATATCAAGTCACATATATTTATCAGGGCTGAAGATAAAGTTTGTAAACAGCAACAAAAGTTCAATATTGTACTAAGATGCCAAGCTGCCATTCTATAAGCTGCCACACTTATAATAAATCAATAATTGTATTATAGTTGAAATTGTATTTGAAAAAAGACAGACTTCGTTGTCTAAAAGCGTAAACCGTAAGGAGTTGGATTGATGATATTTCATTCTGAAACCATTATTTCATGAATGAGTTTCGATTGGATCTTAACATTCGTGACAATCTCTAAATATCCAAATACTATCAAAAATATTTTTTTGGAATCTTTTGAAAAGAAATATATAAATTTTGTTCCAGACAGCTGTTATTATAATGCCAAGAAATATAAATAATATTGTAAATATAAACATTTGTAATTTCTCTAAGCATTAATGCTAACGTCAATAAACTAAGATTTATAGCCTAATTACGCCTAGCCGATTGGATTAACTCCAGCATTTAACTGGATAGAAATAGACTTCAGTTTGATTCCAGTTACTCCTATAAGCTGGGTACCTTGATTCAACCTGATGCTTTAGTTTATAGCATATTAATATTCCTAATATATATATATA